>NW_026057584.1:107818212-108054052 GCF_023721935.1 Panthera uncia | reverse complement strand
CCATCCATCCATCCACCCATCCGTTCATCCATCCATCCATCCATCCATCTGTCTGTCCATCCGTCCGTCCATCCATCCATCCATAAAGTGATGTAACTTAGTGCAGGTTTTCAAACTCTGTTGTGTACAGGGCCATGTGGGTACCATGACTGAGTGGAGCAGACAAGGAGGAAGATGATCAGAGCCTTTTACACTGGCTTTTGATGCTGGAAGTGCAACAGGGAACAGTGAGGTCTGGGAAGAAAGTAGGGAGAAGGGTCTCATACAAAGGGTCAGCTCAGCCAATTATTGCCAAGAGGAAATGTGGGCCTAATGGGGCCTGATATCCTGAAATGTGAGCTTTTATGTAAACTCTCTCAATTGTTAAATGTCAATGTGTTTAATCAAATCTAAAACACCGGGCAGGCTCCAGTTGTGCAAGTCAAGCAAAATATGTATATGGGCTGGAGTCAGCGCTGGGACCCCCTCTGACATGGGATCCAAAACACAGCCTTTGCAGTTAGATCTAGAGCAGCTGAGAGAGGTGGGGCAAGTAATTCAACCACTGTGGACCTCAGTTTCCTCTTCTGTAAGATGGGGTAACATCTACCCACCTCACAGGGTTGATGTGAGGGCTAAAGTGGATAATGCATGAAACGCTCTGCACACAGTGCCTACTTAGAACACATGCTCACATGGGAGCTGTTGTTATCAATAGCATTGTCTGCTCTGGGCCTGGCACGGTGGCAGGCGTGGGCAGTGAGGACCCTTGCAGGCCTGGAGGTGCTGACTTCAGTGGGGCTGGCCCCCAGCAAGCCCCAAGGATGAGGACAAGGATGGGGGGGGGACCTCCCAGTCAGTACCTAGACTTCCCCTTCTCTCCTTCCACCTTCCCTTGGCATCTGCCCCCAGGTTTCTTTGGTTACTTCTGCTGAAAATGAAAAGGGGAAAAAGGCATTTCTGAAAAGCAGAAGAGGTTTTTGTTGTTGTTATTGTTGTTTGTTTGCTTGCTTTTTAAGCTTATTTGAAATCCCGGTTCCCAGAAAAGTCAGCATAGGTCACAGGGTAAGTGCAGGGAATAGAAAGAGGTAATCTTCATGGAGGTCAGAGCCCAGGGTGCCAGGAAGCCTTTCCTCCTCCAGACATCTGCTCAGCGAGTGTTGTGGGGAAGAGGGGCTGCAGTGAGGAGGCAAGGGCTGTCCCCCGATGCATAGTGAGCACAGAGGCAGAAGGTCCTTGATTTCCATCTGTGTCCACGTCAACCATCTCCCTGGTTGCTTGAGTTGAGCTCAGTTAGTTTCTGCTATTTGAATCCCAGACAGAGAGGTTTTGGTTCCAGGGAGCAGTGGCTAGTCACCATTCTTATGGACTGAGGAGGGGCTCACTGTAGGTCCCCAGCAGCTCTCCTGGGGGTGGGGCTGGGCACCCCAGGGGCTCTTCTTGCTTCCTGTGGTGTTGCTTCAGCTTCTGCCTCTCCTGAGACAGCTGTAGGTCGAGTTCCAACTCCCTCTCGCTGGGGCCAGTGGGCAGGGGTGGAACCTGGGCATGCCTGGGTCCTTGGCACTGATCTTGCTCCTGTTAGTATGCTCCCCTCTCCCCCTCCCTCTCTCCCCTGCCCTCTCCTTTCTTTCCCTCTCCCTACCTCCCTCCTCTCCCCACCTTCCTTCCTCCTTCCTCTTCTCTTCTCTCTCTCTCTCTCTCTCTCTTTGGCACCCCTCACTGACCAGCCCAACATGATCTTCCCCATGTTCCCAATTTAAAGAAAGACACCATGAGGGGTGGGGTCTGAGGAAGTTTCTGGTTGAGTAGGTTCCTGTCTTTTGTTGCTGGCCTGCTCACGGATTGATTGTGCTATATAAGTCAAGTGTCAATTCTAAGTACTGTGTGACATTAAGCAAATTCCTTCACTTCTCTGAGCTTCCATTTACCCCATCTGCAAATGGGCAATAATATTCATCTTACAGAATTGTGTGAAGAACACAAATATAATCCAAGTGCCAGGAATTCCTTGAGGTCAGGGACAATGTATTATTTATGTATGGATCCTTAGATTCAGGTTCATGGTAAGTGCTCAATACATGTCTATTGAGTCAACTTGTTTCTAAATGGTGTATGTAGGTATCAGTTAAGAATATTTGGTGGGTTGGGGAATGGGCAAAATAGGAGAAGGGGATTAAAAGATACAAACTTTCAGTTATAATAGAAATAAAGTTGTTTTTTTTTTAACATTTATTTATTTTTGAGAGACAGAGAGAGACAGCGCGTGAGTGGGGGAGGGGCAGAGTGAGAGGGAGACAGAGAATCCCAAGCAGGCTCCAGGCTCCGAGCTGTCAGCACAGAGCCTGATGTGGGGCTCGAACTCATGAACTGTGAGATCATGACCTGAGCTGAAGTCAGACGCTTAACTGACTGAGCCACCCAGGTGCCCCTTGGTTATCATAGAAATAAGACTTGGGGATTCAAAGTATAGCATAGGGAATATAATTAATAACATGTAAAGACTTTGGGGGCGCCTGGGTGGCGCAGTCGGTTAAGCGTCCGACTTCAGCCAGGTCACGATCTCGCGGTCCGTGAGTTCGAGCCCCGCGTCAGGCTCTGGGCTGATGGCTCGGAGCCTGGAGCCTGTTTCCGATTCTGTGTCTCCCTCTCTCTCTGCCCCTCCCCCGTTCATGCTCTGTCTCTCTCTGTCCCAAAAAAATAAATTAAAAACGTTGAAAAAAAAATTAAAAAAAAAAGAAAAAGACTTTGTATGGTGACAGATGGTGGCTAGATTTATCATGGTAATCACTTCACAATGTATATAAATGTTGAATCATTATGTTGCACACCTGAAACTAATATAAGATTGTATGTCAATACACTTCAATAAAATTTAAAAAGTAAATAAAAATAAAACATAAAAAGGTATTGATTGAAATAATAATATTTAAATGTATTTACCAATTTTGCTTCACATAAGTATCACTGTAACTTGGGATTTCTGCATAAAATATTCAAACACACACACACACACACACACACACACAAGAATGTTTTTGCTACAAGAAACAGAAACTCTTCTTTACAGAGGCCTAGTCATACAACAAGATTCTCCAAGTCATGTTGCTCGCATTGGTTCAGAAACTCATGGCATCAGTGCAAGCTTATGTGCGAATTTTTTGCTTGTTGCCTTGTGATCACAAAATAGCTGCTAAGGCTCCAGACAGTTTATTTGTGTTCAAGGCAGCATGAAGGAGGGAGGACTGAAATTTCCTTTTAATCAAGAAAAGCAGAAACCTCCTCCAATCCTAGAAAATGTTCACTCAAGTTTCATTTCCCAGAGCTATGTCAAATGTCCACCCGGTTTCAGGGGAGGCTGGCAAAGTATTTAACTTCCCCAAGCTCTTTAAGGGAAGTGGCAAGGGACAAGGGAGAAATCCCATCCGTTTAGCCAACTGCAGTCTGCCCCAGATCGAGGTGCCTGTACCCACCCTTTTCTGAGGGAATTGTGGGATACAGCTTTTGTGAGCTTATCAGGATTGTGCTTAGAGTACACGAGAGAGAAAGTCAAGTGTAGGATTCGGGACTGGGAGAGGGGCAGAGGTTTGTATCACTAGATGTGTGTCCATCAGCTAGTCCATCCCTGCCTCTGTACTTTGGCTTCTAGGCTCCTGAATGAGCCTAACTGGACAAAACAGCTGTCATGCTAGCTTCATGGAACCACTATGTGAAGACCAGAAAAGAGGAAAGGGTAGTTCAGAAGGCAAAGAGTTGAAAGCAACATGTATGATTATGTGCACATGGCTATAGATACATTTGTAGGCAATAGTAGCAAAAATGCTAGATTAAAGCATCCCCCACACCCTGTCAACTGAGGCAAGAGTGAGAAAGCTGTCACACGCAACTGCGCGTGACAGCGTCAACCCCGTGTGCAGCTCCAGGCCTCTGAGACAGTTCCAGCCACCCAGACCCAGGCTGGTGAGGAACAGAGGGCAGCATGGGCCCTCGTCATAAAAGAATGAGTCAAATCTTGGACTCCTTTCTCCTGCCTCCTCTTCCTAGCAGGTGCCTATTTATTGCCACCAGCTCCAACAGCAGTCAGGGTGTCTACTCTTCCTTGAGCTTGTCTGTGTTTTCCACTTTTTCTAAAGTTTATTTATTTACTTAGAGTGCATGAGCAGGGAAGGGGCAGAGAGAGAAGGAGAGAGCATCCCAAGCAGGCTCCACACTACCAGCACGGAATCCCCAGTGGGACTCCAACTCACAAACTGCAAGACCATGACCTGAGCTGAAACCGAGAGTCAGAGGCTTAATGGACTGAGCCACTAGGCGCCCTGCCCACAACCCCCCCCACCCCCCACTTTTTCTAAAAGCCAGTGTCTGCGTCTGTGGGTTTAAATTCCATTTTAAAAGTAGTTTTGTTTTTTTAATCATTATTTTTTAGTTTGTGAGAATGATCTAGGCTTATTATAAAGAAGTTACTCACCACAGAAAAACACAAAAACTCAATTTGTGTATTTTTGTTGTTTTTTTCTTGTTTACTAACTTTGTACATATTTTTTGCTGCTCAAGAAAGAAGGGCGTATGCTGGCTTCCTTGTGAGATCTTTACTTGAAACTATGATGTTTCTCATACATATACAAATAGAAAATTAAGCATAAACTTCTTATGCTGATGGCTCTTACGTTACTGTTAAACCAAAGAAAATTTAGAAACCGTATATAACCAACATGACAAGACCACTAAGCTTCCAAATTATATTAATTTAACATGAGGGATGTTCATGTTTTACTGAAAATGAATGACTTAACATATGTCTGGAAGGCATAACGCTTTACTTCTTTTTTGTTTTTTTGTTTTTTTCTTCATTCAGTACATCTATACTTCAATTCAAAAAATTGAAAAAAGTCTTAAACAAGCGGTGCCCTGGTGGCTCAGTCAGTTAAGCGTCTGACTTCAGCTCAGATCATGATCTCATCTCAGGTCATCTCTCTGTTGTGATGCAGTGTGAGGTACAGGGCCTTAGGGGTCAAGTGAGCCTGCTGACTGGTGGTTAGACTCAGCTTCCAGATGGTAGTAAGTCCAGGGGAACAAGTCAAACCAAACTTTGAGGAAACACAATTCAGAATATGGGACATTCTATAGGACAACTGACCTGGATTCTTCAAATGGATATCATACCCCTGCCTCCCCAACCAAAAGGTGGAGGGCTGTTCAAGGTGGACTAAAATGTCCCAGCAACAAATGAAACATGTGAACCTTAACCTGTTTAAAAAAACGAAAGAAAAGAAAAGAAAACCCTATAAGGGTAAAATTAAACTGGTAAAACTAGTAAAATTTAATTTCATATGGAATGGATATTAGATGGTATAGATACATTATTGTTAAATTTCTTAGGTGTGATAATGACAGTGTAATTTATGAGATGCGCACTGATGTCTCCATGAGTAAAGAAGTGTCATGGTACCTGCAGCTAAATTTCAAATGGGTCATATATATTATATATACATATTTAAAAATACATAATATATAAATTGTATATACATTATATATAATACACAAATTATGTGTATGTTACATATATTGCATATACATTTTATATATAATATATTATATGTATATCTTGTATATGTAATGTTTTACCACATGTATAATATATGGCCAAGTTTCACAACTGTTGCATTGAGGTGATGGCTATATGATTGTTTGTTGTGTTATTTTTTCCAAAAGAAATTCTAGTATTTATTGATAAATGTAAGATTAATGCAGTGTTGCCTGGGTGGCTCAGCTGGTTAAGTGTCAGACTTCGGCTCAGGTCATGATCTCACAGCTTTTGTGTTAGAGCCCCGAGTCAGGCTCTGTGCTAACAGCTGGGAGCCTGGAGCCTGCTTCAGATTCTGTGTCTCCCTCTCTCCCTGCCCCTCCCCTGCTCACATTCTGTCTCTCTCTCAAAAATAAATAAATATTAAAAATATTTAAAAAATGTAAGATTAATGCTAATGAAACACATTTAAGATTGAAGTATAATTGAGATAAGTTGTATTAGTTTCAGGTGTACAACATAGTGATTGACAACTGTATACTTTATGCAGTACTCACCATGATAAGTGTAATCACCATCTGGCACTGTAAAAGTTATTACAATATTCTCTATGCTGTATTTTTCCCCTGTGACTTATTTATTTTACAACTGGAAGTTTGTACCTCTTAGTGCCCTGTATCTATTTTGCCCTTCCCCCTACTCCCTCCCTCTGGCAATCACCAGTTTGTTCTCTGTATTTATGGGGCTGTTTCTGTGTGTGTGTGTGTGTTTGATGTATTTTTTAGATTCCACCTGTAAGTGAAATCATATGGTATCTGTCTTTCCCTGGCTGATTTATTTCACTTAGCATAATACCCTCAAGGTCTGTCCATGTTGTTTTGAATGACAAGAGTCCATTATTTTTTATGCCTGAGTAATATCCCATTGTGTATGTATGCGACATCTTTATCCATTCATCATCATCAATGGACATTTAGGTTCCTTTCATATCTTGGCTTTTATAAACACTGCTGTAAACATAGGAGTGCATACATCTTTTCAAATTAGTGTTTTCCTTTTCTTTGGGTAAGTACCCAGCAGTGGAATTACTAGTTGTAATTTTTTGAGGAATCTCCATCCTGTTTTCCATAGAGGTTGCACCAAGTTACATTCCCATCAACACTACATGAGGGTTCCGTTTCTGCACATCCTCACCAACACTTGTTATTTCTTGTCTTTTTGATACTAGTCATTCTGACAGGTGTGAGGTGATATCTCACGGTGGGGTTTTTTTTTAACTCTTAAAAATTTATTTGTTTGAATTCAAGTTGTTTTTTTTAATATGAAATTTATTGTCAAACACTGTGGTTTTTAAAAAATGTTTATTTATTTTAAGAGACAGAGAGAGCATGAGCGAGTGGGGGAGGGGCAGAGTGTGCACGTGCCTGAGAAAGAGAGAGAGAGAGACAGAGAGACAGAGAGACAGAGAGTAACAGAGGAGAGGGAGTCACAGAATCTGAAGCACGCTCCAGGCTCCGAGCTGTCAGCACAGAGCCTGATGCAGGGCCCGAACCCACAAACTGCGGGATCGTGACCTGAGCTGAAGTTGAACGCTTAACTGCCTGAGCCACCCAGGTGCCCCTAGATACAAAAATTCTTAACAAAATATTAGCAAATAGAATTTAGCAATATATAAAAAGAATTAAACACCATGACCAAGTGGGATTTATTCCAGGGATGCAACGCTGGCTCCATATTCAAAAACCAATCAATGTAGGGGCACCTGAGTGGCTTAGTAGGTTAAACATCTGACTCTTGATTTGGCTCGGGTCATGATATGGTGGCTCATGAGACTGAGTCCCACGTTGGGCCCCTGGTTGAGCCCTGCGCTATCAGCACAGAGTCTCCTTGGGATTCTCTCTCTCCTCTCTCTGCCCCTCCCCTACTCTCTCTTTCTCTCTCTCTCAAAAATAAATAAATAAACAAAAAAATCAATGTAATCTATCAGAATCTAAAGAATAAAAATTATATGATGAAGAAAAATCATTTGACAAAATTCAATACCCATTATGATAAACTCAGATAACTAGGAATAGAGAGAGCTTTCTCAATTTGATAAAGAACATCTTAAAAAAAACCCTAAAACCAACATCATACTTAATGGTGAAAGACCAAATGTTTCCCTAATGCTGTGAGATCTCAAAGCAAAGGCACTGGGGCTGCCTGGCAGACCTGGGGAAGCTTTCCGGATGGGGGGGGGGGGATTCTTGAATTGAGTCTAGAGGTGAGCTGGAAACAGTGAGGTAAAGTGGAAGAGGCTGGTGAGATGTAGAACAGCTTCTGCCAAGCTTGGAGGGAAGCTGGCAGGAGGGCCTGGGCTGGGCTTGAGCCTAGGAATTCGGGGACAGGAAGGTACGGAAGCAGGTGGGAGTGCCCAGAGCCACCAGGAACCTGCACATTAATATACAGTAAAACCTTGGATTGCAAGTAACCTGTTCTGCAAGTGTTCTGCAAGATGGGCAAACATTTCTAGTAAATTTTAACTTGATAAATGAGTGATGTCTTGCAATACGAGTAGTACATGATGTCAAATGTCCCGTGATCCCAACTGAGCCGATGGTTCTTCTCTCTCTCTCTCTCCTCTCTCCTCTCTCTCTCTCTCTCTCACTGCAGGATTGTGGGTGACCATCTCCCATACTTGGATGCTTGGTCTCAGGCTGTGGTGTTTGGCAGAAATCAGTGATTTTTCAGAACATTGGAAGGTGCCCACAACTGGCACTACTGTATTTTTTGTCACTTCAAAGCACCTACGGACAGTCCTTTGCTCTTCCATCCAAGACTAAGCTTAGGAATGCTTTGCTTCATTCTAGGTCTGGCAGACCCTTTCCTCTGTTGCTGTATTGCCAGTTACATTAAATACATATATGACAAGAGTTTATTAATACTGTACTATAGTCAACATCCGTGCGAGCGTACACAATGGCCCCCATGCAGAAAAAGGCTGAAAAGAAAGGTGGTAAGAAGGAGATGATTACAGTGGAAGTTAAGAAGGAAATCATCGAAAAGTACAAACAAGGTATGGGAGTGGTTAGAATTCCAAGATTCTGTGTGAAGTCTATGTCCTCATCTCATCTGCAGAGGAGGAGGAGAAAAAGGCGGTGGAATCCCTCACTTCATATGAGATAAGGGAGATGTGTAAAATGTGGGAAACAGAGCAGAATTTTGTAGAGAAGCACTACCGAATAAGGCTGTAGCAGTGCGAGTGTGAATCTGTTTAACGACAATGCAATGTCACATTTTCACAATCCTCAAAAGGAGGCAAAAGCAGGTGTCATTGGACAGGTTCCTTGTTAAAGTTGCATGAAAATAAAAAGATTCCACTGAGCCAATAGGTAGCAGTGATTATGTTAATGATAGTGAAAGTCGTCCTACACAATCACCCTCCTCTCTTGTCTCCCTCACACCAGCCACAAAGGTAAATGCAGGTTAATTTGCTTATTTTTCTTATATTTTGTATTTTCTTTATTATTTTGTATTATATTCCAGTATTGTTATCATTTTTAATGAATATTTTTGGGTTGTGTAACGAATCATCTGAGTTTCCATTATTAAGGGAAATTTACTTTGATATACAAGTGCTTCGGATTACAAGCATGTTTCTGGAGCAAATTATGCTTGCAAACCAAGGTATTATTGCATTTGGAATTTACTCTGGAATCTCAGGAGGCAGTGAAGGGCAGGAGAGTGGCATGGTCAGAATAATATTTTATTTTATTTTTTGTATGTTTATTTTTAAATTTATTTTGAGAGAGAGATAGAGAGCAAGCAGGGGAGGGGCAGAGAGAGAGAGGGAGACATAATCCCAAGCAGGTTCCACACTGTCAGCACAGAGCCCGATGCAGGGCTCCAACTCACAAACCATGAGATCATGACTTGAGCTGAAATCAAGAGCCAGATGCTTAAGCAGCTGAGCCCCCCAGGTGTCCCAGTTTTATTTTATTTTAAATGTTTACTTATTTATTTTTTATGCAGGGGGTGGGGCAGAGAGAGAGAGAGAGAGAGAGAGAGAGACAGAATCCTAAGCAGGCTCCGCACTGTCAGCCCAGAGCCTGTCATAGGGTTCGAACTCATGAACCTCAAGATCAAGACCTGAGTCAAGATCAACGGATACTTAACTGACTGAGTCCCCCAGGGGCCCCCATAATAACATTTTAGAAAAGTCTCCCTGGGCCGTGGAGAGGGCAAGTGGGAGGGCAAGGCAGATGAGAGGTGGGAGGTCTTAAGGGGGACAGGCTATGGGCACAGAGGAAGCAGTCTGGGGGTGGGGGCAGTTAACCAGGGCTGTGTGGACATAATGAGGCTATAAGGGTTTCAGAGCCCAGGCCAGGGCTCCTCCAAGAATCTCTGGAACACAGCTTCCTTCTGGTAGCCAAACTGTCCCCGCCTGGACCCAGGGGTAGGGTGGGTCCAGCTCCAGGCTACCTCATAGCATTCTCTGAGATGCTGAGCCAGGAGCCTGGTCATGGCTTGGGAATGTCTTCGTTTCTGTAGATGGCTTGCACCAGTGTCAGAATTTTAGAATGGCTATGTCAAGGTGTTCATTGCAGGGGCCTCCCACTTGCCAGGGTGCTGCAGCTGCGGTTGGTGAAGACTTTAGGCATGGGTCCCACACGAGGCCGAAGGTTTCCTCCAATGGTGTATATGTTTGGGTGTCTGTAAAAGTGAATCAGTTCAAAATATCTACCTTGTTCAGGTTTTTTCCCCACTCATGGAATTTTGGGCAACAGGCAACAGGCAACAATTTAGTATGTTACGGGTTGTTATCTACCAAGGGTGGTTTATAGAGTATTGTCCGTATGCTTCCAGACTGAGGACTCCTTGTGGGCAGGGACCTGCTTTATTCTCCTCTGTGTGTGTCCGCAGTGTCCGGGCCAGCCAGCTCAGCGCTCACTGATCACTGATCTGGAGATTTCACTGCCTCCTCGGGGGGCCAGTCTTGTTTCTGTATTTACAGGCAGATGTGATGTGGGTCTAATTAGACAGTAAAAAACACCTCCTTGCTTCATGTGGATGGTGGGGTTTACATAAACTATATATACTATATACATAGTTTGCATAAACTATATATGTACATGAACTATATATGACATACACAGGATAGTATTGGGAATGCTAACCACTGCTTTGCGAGGGACTGCTTTGTCCCTCGGCATTTCTGTTGCCTACAAACTTCCCTTGTTCAAACAGATGAGCTCTCTGCTTTCATTGCTTCAGGGAATGGGTCAAATTCTTGGCTTCTGACTTTGGAAAGCAGAGACCTATTCATAAGCCAGCAGACTAGGGGCAGTGCCTTGCAAGTTAGCCTAGATCAGGTCTTCCTTCTTTCAGATCAGAAAGCTACCCTTAGGGTGGGATTGTGGAGAGTCAGAGAGGAAGTGAACACAGCTTGGATGTGCTAGGTTCTCATAGAGGCCCTGGCTTTGCTCTCCAGACCAATCCTTGGGGACAAGGTCAGGGGGTGGGGGTGGAGACAGAAACCCTAGCCCGGTCTGGAAGAACCTGAGAGCAGAGTATATTTTTCCCAGAGTTCCCTGAGCAGCCATGCACAAGGTAGGAGAAACTCTGCTGTCTTGTCTGGGCGGTGGACTAAGGAAGCCTCAGAAGGTTACCCACGGCCTCAACATGCAGGGAGAAGCAAAAGAGATTTCTTACATTTGTCCCCCTGTCTGAGAGGTCCCCACGATGTTAGGTATCCTAAACCTGCAGTTGTGAGGGATGTGGGATGTTCCTCCCAAGACCTGGCCCAGACCTGGGATGCAGCTGTGTGGCTGATATGGCGGACCCCAGGCTGGAGAAAGAAGGGAAAGGCACACTATGGTGTAGAAGTGGTCAGAAGGTAGGTGTGAGGACCGGAGCTTTCTAAGTCTGGAGAAATGGGAAAGGGGTAGGAATGACCTTCTGGCGAAATAAGGCTTTGAGAGAGAAGAGTAAAGGAAGTCAATTAGTTCATGTACAGTCAGGACTGTGGATTGAGCTCTGTCCCTACTGCTATGAATGCCCATACATTTAGCCATTTTTTAAAAGTTTATTTATTGAGAGAGAGAGTGAGAGAGCATGAGCGAGCATGAGCAGGGGACAGGGAGAGAGAGAGAGAGAGAGAGAGAGAGAGAGAAGAGAGAGAGAGAGAGAGAGAGAGAGAGAGAGAGAGAGAAGAGAGAGAAACAATCCATGCTGAGCACAGAGCCCCATGTGGGGCTCGATCTCACAAACTGGGAGGTCATGATGAGTCGAAATCAAGTGAGATGCTTAACAACTGAGCCACCCAGACTCCCCTCAGTCATTTTTGATTTAAGAAAGCATTGTGTTTTGGGAGCAGGAGCCATTGAATTGGACATTGTCAGATGTTTACTTAGAATGAACAAAAAACTATTATTATGTTCTGTGTTCCACTCCGTAAAATATAAAATGCAAGAAACATGATTTCATGGCAGGAGTGATGTTGGCCACCTGCACTCTGTGAATGTGCATCACTGTCTGCCCTGCGGCACCCGTCACCCGCAGGGCCACCAATCAGGGCTCGGCCATGCCCTTGGTTCTGCTACCAGCTCCTGGGGCCAGGAACTAGGCTGGGCTGGTAGAAGCTGGCTTTAGAAGCAATGCAGGTCAGCAGGAAATAAGTGAATTAAGCATGACCAGTGACTTATAAAACCATAGGCAAATGCAGCATACTTAATGCAGCAAATGTCAGTAAAAGAGAGAGAGGAAGTGACATGGGTGGGACATATGTGAAGGCAGAAAGGCGGTGACTGTGATTGAATGCCGCTTGCCCACTTACAAGACACCAGCTGCAGGTAGGTCTCCACCCATTGGTGCCAAATGCCTTTGCTGACCATGCCTTGGGTGGACTATGTCCAGAGCCAGGAGCAGTGGCAACATTCTAGCAGCTATGTGCTGAGAGTCTTATCTATGCTTCATGGAGAGTAGCAGAGGTCAGAGTTACCTAGACCCAGTCCTCGCCCCCCCAGGGCACCTGTTGAGGGTTGTGGTTCTCAAACAGAGCATAGCCTCCACTCAAAGGCAACCCCAGTTCTGTGCAGGAGGTTGTCATTTCTTGACTTACAGTCTGAGAAAAAAAAGATTCTTCCCCACAAACAAGCATAACCTCCTCCACCACCAGGCCAGGAGGGACACAGTGTGTGCATCCCTACTCACTGTCAGAGTCAAGAATTGGGTACTAATGTGACTTCCCCCCACAATAACAGAATGACGTTTGGGAGGTGCCGGATGTGGAGAAAGGCAGGTGCAGGGAGGCACAGAGGAGGGTCACTGATCCCTGCCTGAGTCAGATGAGTCAAGGATGACTTTCTGGAGGAGATGACCTGTGAGCTGGGTCTGAAGAGTGATGAGGGGCAGCCAGGTGGTCAGGTGAAGACACAGGGGAGAAGAGCTGGTCTGCTGGCATGTGCATGTGTGTCTTTGGGAAGAGTACATTCAAGGCCCCGGCACACATGACGGCCTGTCTGGACAAGGGTGACACCAGTCGGGCAGCTCTGCCCCACCCAGGTGTCTGCTCACAGCCACAGGGATGCTCAGGGGCAAAACACTCAGCAAGGCACAGTTAGGTTTCAGGTACACATGATGAACTTGAGTAGAGTGGACAGGAGCAAAAGACGATAGGGGAAAATTTGTCGTCAAGAAAGGAGGAATCTGGCATACGGGGCGAAGCGGCCGATGGTGTTCTAGTTGTTCTGCTTCTTCACCAACATTTGGCATTGTCAGTCATTTCCATTTTAGCCATTTGTGTGTGTGTGTATATGTGAGTGTGTGTGTATACGTGGTTTTCTAATTTGCATTTCCCTAAAAACCAATGAAGTGTAGCATTTTCTCATGTGTGTTTTGCCATCTTTGGTGAAACGTCTCTTCAAATCATTTGCCTGGCTCTTTCTTGTTATTTGTTAACATGGGCTGTTCACCCTCTTGTCACTGAGCTACAGCAGTTGTTTCTATATTTGCAGTACGAGTCCTTTGCTCGTATGTGTCACGAGGAGTTTTTATCCGACTGGGTGACTTCTTCACTTTCATAATAGTATCTTTGGAAAAGCGGATTTTTTTAATTGTGAGGAAGTACCATTTATCAATTTTTAATGGGAGTTTAATATTCAAAATATCGAGGTGCCAAAATTTAGATAGGTACTTATTTAACCAAGCCATGCTTGGACATTCAGGCTGCTTCCCACTTTTCACTGTTTCACCTATCTTGAGGAACATCACTGTACTGAAAACCGTGCTCTGAGGATAGTTTCACAAGCATTTCAGGATGCCAACACTTGCAAGGCTTTTGTACATGCCCTGAAAAGTCTTGTCTCAAAGGTCACCTGGTGATGTGTATGGGAAGCCTGGTTTCAAGGGACTGTCCAGTCCTCCTAAGAGTCCCCTAGCTTGTTAGTTTGCTATATCATAGATATGCCTAGAAACATACATATGCCATTTCGTCCCTGCACTTTGTGGGGGAAACCATTTTTTCCACAGATAATACAAAGGAAATGCTAGTAAATTTCCAGTGAGCATTTCCAAAGGCTGGAATCTTATTCCTAAAGGAAGTCAGCAGTGATTTATTGAAGGAAGGCTGGGCAAAGGGCTGTTTGCTTTTTGGCGCCTCTATTTGCCCGGCTGTAAAGCTGGCAAAGGTCAGCCTGCTGCTTCTCACCACGGGGAGGGCCACAGACCAGATGAACTGAGAGGCACTGTCCCTAGCCTGTGGGCCGGCATGTCATAATAGTAACTGCCATTTATCGAGGACACTGAGCCCTGGGCCAGGGGGCCTGTTACCTCTAATTCTCAACAACAGCCTTGCTTGGCACGTATTATTGCCCCACTTAGAAGCTGCAGGCAGTGACTGGCCCAAGGTCACATGACTAATGGTGGCAGAGCCTGGCCTTCTGGCTCTGAGCTTACGATGGTGTCATTTTCTTGCTGTACTGCATTCGGGCCACACCATAGACAGCACACAGGACAAAAAAAGGTTTAAAGATATGGAGGCGAAACACAGGTGATTATCTTTTTGTTGTTTAAATATGTGTTTATTTATTTTTGAGAAAGAGAGAGAGAGAGAGAGAGAGAGAGAGAGAGAGCGCACGCACACATGTGCGGGAGAGGCATAGATCCCAGGCAGGCTCCCCACTGTCAGTGTAGAGCCCTACCCAGGGCTTGAACCCATGAACCTAGAGATCATGACCTGAGCTGAAATCAAGAGTTGGAAGCTTAACCGACTGAGCTACCCAGGTACCCCAAGCAAGTTGATTATCTTAAAAGTTTTGTTTTGCTTTTGGAGACTTCATTTGCTGGTGGCAAAAGGGAGTAGCTGGTTCTTGCTGGTTCTTTCTTGTTTCCAGAAGCCTTGGCAATATCCTGCAGCCAGTTGGTGGCCCAGTGACGGGCCTACTCTCCGGACTCCTTCCTGCAGGGCCTGGTTAAATACGATCAAGAATGGAGCTCAACATCTAGGGTGGTAGGTTTGGGGGCGAGGAGGCAAAGCCTGGGACAGGTCTTCTCTCAGAAGGTCCTCTGGAATATCACTCTCCCATTTCTGCAAGGATCTTTTCAATTATGGCTCATAGGCCTGGACAGTGGATAGATGTCAGTGTTCAGCACCAGATTGAGCACAGATTGTGAACTATATGTGTTTAATCTCCTTTTCCACCTTTATTCTTGATTCCTATCCTATCACTAGTACTCATATGTCCCAATTTGCCCAGGACAGCCCTGGTTTATGTCTACTGTCAATGTAATCTGCCTCTCCAACCCCCTTTGGTCTATATTAATTCAGACAGACCAGTTAGAGGCACTTCAGAGAAACTCTCACTTGAATACACATCAGGGAGTCATTAGAGTTGCCTCTCAGAAGGGCATTATTATGATAACATACACTAGCTATGACTCTTGATTGTAAATGACCTCAAATTGACTTTAATAAGAAAAAGATGTATTGGTTGGCATAGCTAGACAGCTGGAGGGCTCAAGCCTGACTGGAACCAAGTTCTCAAACAATTTTGTTACTTCTGTCCCTCTGTCTCTGTTCCTCTGTCCCCATCTCTCCAACTCTCAACTCCTGTTGATTTCACCTTATAGGCAGGATCATCCACCTGATGGGCAAGCTGGCCCCTGGAGACTCTAGACTCACACTCCCCCAATCTTAGCAACTCTCCCGGAAAGAGGAACTTTCCTTTCCTATGGGCATATATCCCTTCATGTCCAGGGAAGTCTGAGTGGCTCTGCTTGGGTCATGTGCACATCCTTGAGCCAATTGCTATGGCTTTGGGGTGAGTAGGCAGCTCACCTAGGCTATGTACACATCATGGCGCAAGGGGCAAGGTTGCATCAGTTCACACCAAACAAGGACGGAGTCCCTAAAGAAGTAGGTCAATTATCTGAGCAGACCACATTGACTGCATCTGCCATCCACTGTATACAGCCACTGTCTATGTTGTCACTTCTGATATCCCAGGGGCTTTATGGATAATGTTCATCATTTTCACAATTACTTAAAGAGTATAATTTACCCCTGTATTACAGAGGCGGCTTGAATAGTTTAAATCCTATAGCCAAGGATGGAAAAGTGGTCAATGGAGAACCTGACCTCTGACTCCAGAACTACCTGCCCCTCCCACAATGTCCTGGTGGCGTTTTACATGTGAGAGGGAGTGAGGGTAATCTGTCAAGGAGCCTTTCTTGGATGTGCATCACACATGTGCTGCCTGAAATAATGTTTCTGGACAGACAAATCCCCTTCTTGTTCTGCCTGTAGATTCTTCTGGATTCTTCCTGTTTCTCTAGGAGATGAAGCCTGCTGTCCCAGGAGAGAGGTAGGAAGCTGGTCCATTCCAGTCACTGGGGATGGCCAGGTGCTGACTGATCTCAGTATAGGACCTACATTGTGCCCCGGGCCTTTGGGTAAATGCATCCTGTCTTCTCTGAGTCCTGATTGTTATATAACAAGGGCAAAAATGTCCTACTGCTGTAGAACACAGGATTCTTCTGACAGTCATAAGAATATAAGCAAAAAATCTTGCTTCGTAAGATAGGATGATAATGATGATGGATGATGATAGTTGTCATGGTGCTAGAGCAGGGCCCCCTATTCAATTCTTGAAGAACAGAAGGAAAACATGAGGGCGGTGTTATTTTCTCTCCAAGGGAAGGGAGAGAAGGCACTTTGCTTGCCTGCGTCTTTCCTAATTCCCAAAATCACTTCCCCAGACCTTACGGTTCAGAGGTGCAGGCACAGGACACACGGTCTGCGTTTGTGTTTAGTCTTTCTACTCTGCCATATTGTGGTTTCCCAACCAGAGCCCCAGGGACAGCTTCCTCGTTTCAATTTGTATTTTCCATAGCTTTTCTTTCTGATGACAAAAATAGTACGTGCACAAAATTGGGAAAATAAAAAAGGGAGAAAAAAATCCTCACCCCAAAATCGCTCTACCCAGAGATATCAACACCCAGCAGTTAGCCGTTGCTGTTATACAATGTAATATCCTGCCTTACTCTGTTAGCAACACATTAGCAGCATTTCCCCATCACAAAAAAACTTGGGAATCACTGTTTCCGCAGACATTGCATGCATGGCTACACCAGAGTTTAGTTCATTGCAGCTGGTAATAGGCCTTTGTGCAGAGGTCTGGGAGTGAGCTGGACAGCTGGGCCCCCAGGGTCTTCTGCACAGAGCTGGGGAGACACAGGGGGCGGGAGACCTGGGCCCTGAAGGGGCAGAGGGAAAGGCAGCCCATAATATGTTGCATATTTGCTTGTCTGTTGATTTGTTCCTGCCTGGATGTTTGAGGGCTCTGCTAGGCATCAGGTGCCCTCCTCGTTCTCGGGCCAATGCCCACTTCAGGTCTGTAACATCCCTCCCTCAAAGAGCCTCCCAGGCCGTTCCCAGAACCCCTCCTGTCCCTGGTGTGGCACACTCCTGGAAGAGGGGCTCCATTGCACCCACCACTGTTTCTGCAGAGCCCAGCCCAGCACTGGCATTTAGTAGGTGCTGACAACGTTTGGAGAGTGAGAGAGGGAGCAAACAATAAACAGTGAACATGCCAAAATAGTAATTTTGCATTATTACAATTAAGGTGACGAACATCTGCATGATTAAAGCTTTGCTAAAATTTCAAGTTATTTCCTAGACTTGAAATTCAAAGATTGAAGGATGCAGGCATTTTTAAAAGTTTATTTATTTATTTTGAGAGTGAGAGCGAGAGCAAGTGGGGGAGGGGCAGACATACAGGCAGAGAGAATCCCAAGCAGTCTCTGGGGTGCCTGGAGCCAGCGCAGAGCCCGACGTGTGGGCCTCAACCTCACAAACTGTGAGTCTTGATCTCAGGCACCTAGCCATGAGATCGTGACCTGAGCAGAGATCAAGAGTCTGATGCTTGGGGTGCCTGGGTGGCTCAGTCGGTTAAGCGTCCTACTTAAGCTCAGGTCATGATCTCACACTCCGTGAGTTCGAGCCCCACATCGGGCTCTGTGCTGACAGCTCAGAGCTTGGAGCCTGCTTTGGACTCTGTGTCTCCCTCTCTCTCTCCCCCTCCCCTGTTCATGTTCTGTTTCTCTCTGTCTCAAAAACAAATAAACATTAAAAAAAGTTAAAAAAAAAAAGTCTGACGCTGAACCGACTGAGCCACCCAGACGCCCTAAAGAATATAGACATTTTGATGGTTCTTAATACATATTACAAGACTGCTTTCTGGAAATTCCAGTATCTGTCATAATCTCAGAAGCAGTATGTGTGAGTGCCTGTCTCTCTGGCTGTAGGTAATGTAGTTTAAAAAATGATTCGCCGATTTGATGAAAGTAGAGGCAGGAATGATATAATTCGTTGATTTAATAAATGCTTTTTTTTTTTTTTAAACCTGTTAATTGATCATTTGAAACTCCGATTTTGTGAATTGTCCATCTGTGCCATTTGCCCAGTTATACTGGATCTTAGTGTTTGTTTGTGATCGTGAAAACAATGGGCTATCATGGTAAAGAAAATCAGACATTATAGCAAATCATAAAGAAGAAAGTAAAAATCTCCTACATTCCTACCCCTTGGACTCGTGACTAACATTTTTGGAGTATGTCCTTCCAAACTTTTAACCTTATGTGTTAATAGTAGTTTTTGAAGTTTAAAACATTTAAATTTCTATGTACTCTCAAACTAGCATTGTTTATTTCAATAGATCTTCCAATGCCTTTGTGTTTAAAAAAGTTTTTCCAACGTAGATATCACATTAAGAGTTGCCATGTTTAGGGGTGTCTCAGTGCCTCCGTGGCACTGTCCGCTAAGCTTCCAACTTCGGCTCAGGTCACAATCTCACAGTTGGTGAGTTCTAGCCCCACGTGAGGTTCTGTGCTGACAGCTCAGATCCTGGAGCCTGCTTCCGATTCTGTCTCTTCCTTTCTCTCTGCCCCTCTCCCACTCACACTCTGTCTCTGTCTTTCAAAAATAAATAGACATTAAAAAAAAAGGATTATCACGTTTAAAGATACAGCTATGCGTGTGTTTAGTTATTAAGGCCATATAGTATATTGTAGAATATTTAGGAAATTAAGAGGAAAAAATCAGCCATAATCTCTCGACCATAAACAAAGCCTGTTTCCTTTGTGCATGGTCCTTTTGAGTCTTGGATCACGAGCACTTATATTTATTTTTAGTGGTTGCAAGGACAGAGTGCATGCACAGTGTTTTTTGTCTTCTCCTTTTTGCTCACAACTATACTGTAAGCATTATTTTCATGTTGCTACATCTCTGGATGGTTGTTTAGAATGATCCCCTAGCTGACTCCATCCTGCTGATAACCATCTAAGTTGCTTCCAATTTTTTTGTCAAGTGATATTTTGCAACACCAAAGCCCAGCGAAGCACAATCTCCCACTGTTCCCTGAGAACTGATTGTAATATGGTTTGACTTCTGCTTATTTCCTCCTTTCCTCCGAGGAGTGTTGGGAGACAGCGCTCTTAGAGAACGGTTAGAAAAACGACAATCATAAAATTAGGAGAAGAGAGACCATGAAGTGAAAGCACGTTGAGCTTTTAGAAAAAAGTCGCTTTAACAACTCAGGCTGTGCTGTTTACGTTTTGTTTTTGTAACTCATGAATCGGGCATGAGTTTATAATCATAATTTTGACAAAATGCTTTCCATTTGTGCAGTGCTTGGTGCTTTTTCTGGGACACAGTTCGGTGTATCAGCTGAGGGCTTTAGTGCAGGAAGACCAGGGTTTGGATATCTGCTTCTCTCTTGTGATCTTCAGTTGCTGCAATCCCCAGTCTGTCTTTCTGCAAAATAGGAGTGGTAATAAGCCAGGAGGGAGGACTGGTTAAGATCATCCCTTATGGGCACTGAGCAGTAATGGGAAGAAGAAGGAGGAGGAGTGGCCAGAGTACAGGAGGCCTTCCATGCAGAGGGAAGTGAAAACCTTTTATTCCTGGGCCTCAGTTTCTCCATTTATATGGGGGCGGGGCTTGGTGTATGGTCTCCAAAGCCTTTCCTGCTTCTGGGAGCCTCCCAGGGACCTCTGCCCTGGCACCTGTCCACCCGCCTCAACAGGGCGTCCAGGACTCCTCTCTCCACTCAGCTCAGCCTTCGGTGCCTGAGAAACCTTGCAGGGCGGTGCCCTGGCCTCCAGGGCAGCATAGGGCTGTGGCATCCTTTATAGCCTCTGACATAATTTGGGGAAGGGGTGTGAGTGGGATCTGTAGATTCAACACATATTTATAAATCTCGAACAAGTGTCATTGATTTGTTGGCAAAGCTAGTTAGCAATAACCTTATCTTCTCTTTGAATAACGATCATTAATCATCCCCCTCCCCGCCTCACAGAAGAGAAGGCAGCCCAGTAGTATATAGTGGTAGAGAGCCTGGAAGGCAGAACCAGAGATTTGGTTCCAGGCCTCTCTGCGCCCATTTGTCAAATGGGAATGATAACAGCACCTACCTCATAGGGCTGTTGTGGAGACTGGAAGCTATACCGCCTGTTCAGGAGACAGCCGAGTGCCAGGCACACAGTAAGTGCTCAGTTAATGGTCAGTTGTTATTACAGTAATAATTATTGGCAAATGGGAAAACAGCGCGCTTTGTAGGCATGGGACTAGGTGCCAAGGACAGAGATGTGAAGATGTCCTAGAGGGCCCCCCCCCCCCCCCCGCACCCAGGTGAAAACTGGTGAGTCTATAGGCCAGGACGAGGCCGAGCGTCCTGCGCGAGGCCAGAGCCAAACCCAGAGCTGGAGAGCGGGTTCCCGCCGCGCGCTCCAGGCCGGGGCTCCCCGATCCCGGGGACTCGCCCCGATCGCCGCCCTTAACCTCTGGTTTTGGAACGCACCCTTTCTCAGGCTGGTCTCTTGTCCCGGGAGGACGGCGTCTTCGTCTCCGCCCCGGGGCGGTGTCTTCGGAGTGCCCCGGGAGACCCGCTCGCCGCAGCACCGGGCGCCCTCGCGCACCTCCCCTCGCTCCGGGTCTGCCGAGGGTTCCGGCGCCCGCGGAGGCCCTTTAAAAGGCAGAGTCTGGTCCGCAGGGGGCGGGCGGGGGGCGCTGACCGCCGCCCGAGGCCCGGCCCCTCCTCCCCGCCCCTCCCTCGGTCCGTCCCTCCCCGGGTCCCCGCGTCGCTCGCTCGCTCGCCGGGCTAACGCTCCGCCTCCGTCAGTCGGCTCGGCTGTCGAGAGAGCGGCGTGGAGCCGGAGCCGGGGCCGGACGCGCGGCCGGGGGCTGGGGGCTGGGAGATCGGCGCCCGCCGCCTGGCGAGGCCTGAGCCACGATGGCCGAGATGGGCAGCAAGGGGGTGACCGCAGGGAAGATCGCCAGCAACGTGCAGAAGAAGCTCACGCGCGCGCAGGAGAAGGTGAGGGAGCCAGATCCCCGGCCTCCGCGCGGTCCGGGCCACCTGTCCCCTCCCTCCCCCTAACCCCTCACCCCCAGGGGCTGGTCCTCACCCGGGATCAGGCCCTGTCACCTCCGGACGACCGCTGCTGGGAGTCTTCGGGGATCCACGGGCTGCAGCCCCCAGCGGTCTGGGCGCCCCCTCCGGTCCGCGTCTTGTCTCCCCACCCCCGGCAGGGGCAGGAGAGGGCGCAGCTGTTCCCTCAACCCCCCACCCCCCGCCCTCGTTCCCCCCCCCCCCCCCCCCCCACCCCGCTTTGTATCTCCTCCGCCTGTCTGCAGAGAAGAGGCGGCCCACGCTCTTCTCGGGGCGCGAGGTCCAGTAAACCCAACGTTGGAGACCGAGGGCCGGGAGGCTGGGAGGCTGGGTGGCGCCCCTAGCCCCTCAGCCCCACGCGAGCCACGCGGGCGGGGCCGGCTCCAGGGGGAAGGAGGGAGCCTGTTACCCGTCCCCCAGGGCCGCCGTGCTCCGGGAATCCCGAGGCTGCCCCGAGGCCCGCGGGTGCTGGAGCACTCGCTCTCCAGGCCTCTGGGCGCTTCCTACGCCCTCCGTTCCCTCCTCCCCGCCCGCCTCTCCACCTTCTGTCCCCGCCGGCCGCAGGAGGGATCGAGTTTCCTTTGCCGAGAGGTGCCCGCGGCCTGGCCGCTCCCGCCCGGCCCTCAGGGAGCACGGCGCTGCGCGCCCCTCGGGGAGGTGCTCCCGCTCCAGCCCCGGCTTGGCGTTTCCGGCGGCTGGGGAGGGGGTGGTGGCTCCGGTTTTGGGAGCCCACCACCTGGGTGGGGAGCTGGCTCGAAGGAGCTGGGGCTAAGCCGGGGGGGCGTGGAGGGCGCCTCAGGAAACCCGACCCCTCGGCGCCCAGGGCAGCGGGCAGCAGGCGAGGGGGGACGGAGCTGGGGCTTCCCGCGGCTCCCTGACCGTGCCGGACGTGCGGGACCCGGGGGCAGGGGTCCGCGCGCGCTCACTTTTCCCTCCCAAGCCACCTCTGGTTCATTGAATTGGATCACGCCAGCTGCTGACGCCACTTCCCCTGCCGCCTCGGACTCTGAAATCTAGGATTGTAGAATCCGTGGTCCAGCCGGGGTGGTCCCCCAGTGCCCCCCAGCGGAGTCAGCCCTCTCTCCCGCCCGACGCTCAGCCGAGAGGAGGAATCTGGGGACCGGTCGGCCTTCCCCTGCCTGGCTGTGGCTGTTTATAAACAATGACTTTTGCAGCTAAGACCTGCGGGGCTCCCTAAGGATGCGGCCACGTGATTGGGGCCGGGGGGTGGGGGTGGGGTGGGTGGGGGGGGGGGGGGTGGGGGGGACGGCGGCTAGAGCTTCCCGGGCGCCTCCCTAAGTCCCGTCGCTCATCCTTAAGGTCCCAGGCTAAGGAGATAGGTGGGTGTGTGTGGAGGTTAGGGCCCTCAGCCAGTCTCCAGATCTGGCCTGGCCCCAGCAGCTGTACCACCCCCCCTCCGGGCCCCGGGCGGGGGGAGGGATTAGAGCACCGCAGATAGCTGGTGTGTGTGTGGGGCGGGGGGGAAGCTGGGAAGGCTTCTATGAGCGTCGGTGGGGGTGGAGGGGCAGATGCTTCTGCCCTTGCTTCCTCCCCCTCCCCCCTCTCTCGCCCTAGACTGGGTAATCCATCTAGGTGCCTGGAGCCGGCAGCTCTGGGCTAAGCCTACTTCCTGCTGCTGAGGGGCTGGGAAAGATGAATGGGAAGCAGAAGGTTAGCTGAGACCAGGTCCCCGCCCCCACTCCACTGACGTCCTATTCCTCCCTAGCTCCCCTTGGCTCTTTTGGTGTCCCCTTTGTCCTGGTTTGCCTTGTCTCTGCAGCAGTGTCTTTCAGTAACTTCAGGGACAGCAGGCATGACCTGTGTCCCCTCCTTGTAAGTGGCAGTATGTCATTACTGACCCCACTGAGCTGCCACCCCTCCCTCTTCGGCTCCTGTTTTGTGGCATGGGCAGTTGGCTGACAGCTGGTCAGCCATGGGTGCTGGCCTTGGCCAAGGGCTGGCACTGCCCAAGCCTGGGCTCTAAGCGACCAGAGTTGTTGAGTGCTGCCTGTGTTCTGGCCCTCAGGCACTGGTGAGGAGACCCTCCCCCCATCGGAAGCCAGAGAGTAGCCTTCCTTCAGTCCCCTCCCTTGTGGGCCCTGCCGAGGTACCCCCTTCCCAGAAGCCTGATGCGTCTCCCCTTTGCCCTCCTGTGGTTCAGAGTGTGTCATCTGCTGGTGGTCTTCAGGACCATGTCTAATTCACAGTGTCAGTGGTCTCACAGGCACCCCCCCCCGCCCTTCCCCCACCTGGACTCTGCCATATCAGTGAATGATGGGGACAGTTCTAGCTGTCCGGTTGCCCTAGGAGGGCATCTCCTGGTCAGGGACAAGCAGTAGCTGGGGTGGAGGGCCTAGATTGTATCCGCATAGGTTCAAGGGCCCCATCTCTCCTTTTCTTCTTTCCCGATTTCCCCACATCCACTCCCAGCCCAAACATCCAGCAGGACTCCGAGGGTGACAGTGTGCTCAAGTTTCCTTGCTTGCCCTCTGGTGCCTACGGAGCCAGCTCTCCTGTGCCCCCAGCCTAGTGGGTCTCTGCATGGGTCTTGGCTTGGCGTTACCCATCTCACCCTCCCCCATCCCTGGGTCGCTGGTCTGGGTGCTGTCCCTGAGGGGAGAGCAGACCTGCGTGTGCACCCAAATGTTCACCTGGCCCTGGCGGAGGTACAGTGACTATGTATGAACAAACAAGGGCATTTGAGGGCTTGGCCTGGGAGTCCTGATGCAGGCTTGTGGGTGGGCTGACTTGTGCTGTGTGCTCCTCGTTCAGCAAATTCTGCCTTGGGCATGTGCTGTGTGCCTGGCCCTGGGCCCCGCCGAGGGTGCCGTGGGGAGTGGGCTGTGCTGGCTTTGACTGCCGTGGAGCTTACTGTTGTAAGGTCCTGTGGCCTCTGGTCATGAGGATGGCGTAAGCGTATATCGGAGGGGCCAGCAGGGTCTGAGCTTGGCAGTGACACTGCTCACCTCCCAGCCGCCGGCTGCCCCCAGAGGGCTGGGGTGCAGACCGTGTGCCTGGAGCTCAGCCTGGGGGTGTCATGAGGTCACCTTCCCATTGCGTCCATTTTTGGGCCTCAGTAGGGTGGCTGGACAGAGCCAAAGGTAGGGTGGAGCCCGGGTCAGATGACAGAGGATTAGAGGTTGGCGGGCTGGGCCCCTTGGGGGAGGGGATGGTGGGGGAGAAGGGACAGCTGGGGTGGGGGTGGAACCTGGCCTGCTTGCCCCTGAGGCCTACTGCTCAGGCGTCCTCACAGAGCAGAGCGGTGTGCTTGAGGGAGGCTGTGTGCTGGCAGAGCTGGGGCTGCTGATGAGCACAAGGAAGGAGGCTCCGGCAGGGGGTGGGAGTATGCACTCTGTCCCCCTAGGCCGCCTAGAGCCTGCTGGGAATGGGGAGGCCCAGCTGGGAGAGGGCAGGGCCCAGGGCTGGCAAGTCAGAGTGGAAGGTGCGGCAGTTATTTATAGGACCCTGACACATGGCCCCGATGGCACCACACTTGCCTGGTGGTCAAGGTCTCCCAACAAAGTGGCTGTGTTAGCCTCAGCTGGAGCCAGGCCTGTATGACCAGTCTTTATCCTCACGGCAGCCGTAAGAAGAGCCGTGCCATAGGGAGGAGCAGGTGCCCTGGGAGTGGGGCCTACCCGGGTGCCTCCCAGCCCCCTCTCACCTCCCCCCTTCCCCAGGCCCCAGCCACCCATTGCTCCCCTCCCTTCACATTCTGCATTTCTCTTTCCTCATCTTGGTGTCCATCGCTCTGTCCCTGGGTGTCTGAGGACTCTTCCTCCCCTCTCTTTTGTCTGTGCCCACACCCTGCCCCATGTCGCCTGTTCCTTGGCCTCTTCCTATCTGCCTGCTCTGTGTCTCTTTCCTCTGAGTTTGCACAAGGCTTTTGTACCCGCCTACCCTTGGAGCAGCTTGTCTCTGAACCTGAATTATTGATGGAGATGGTTCACCCACTGGATGGAAGGCTCCTGAACCAGGCATCATCTCTGGGAGCATGTCTATAGGGGCTCAGGACATTTGGCTAGGGAACGTGGGCACGGAAAGATTGGAAGCATGGCCTCCAGACTTCCCTGAGCTCTGGGGGTCCTGGCTGGGCTGGGGCCTGGGGGTGAGCTGGGTCCCCACTCAGCAGAGCCCTGCTGGCTCATGGCAGGACTCAGAATGAGGCAAAGGCCGTTTTGCCCAGGGGCCTGCAGACAAGGATGTGCTCACTGGGCTACGTGGGGCACGGAGGGTGTTCTGGGAGGGTCCTTGTGGGCTGAGGTATGGGGTGAGAGTGAGCACAGGAGGCCAGCAGCTCGCTGACCACGTCCCTTTCCCTGGACCAGGCAGTTTGGATTCAGCTTGTCCCTTACAAGCTGTGTGACTTTCACGATGTGAAGAGAATGTTTCTGTCCCTCCATCCTGCCGGAACCTAAGGCCAGGCCTTGCATTGTTCTTTTTCCATGAGTTTCTAGAATCCCTGGGTCCGCCCCTCAGTGTTAGGCCTCTTTCTTACTATAGGAGAAGAGACTACAGGAGCATGTCAAAAAGGCAGCCTGCATGGGCTTGGCAGGCAGGCAATCCTTGGTTTCCCTATAGGACCTTGGGCAAGCGGCAGGACCTTCATCTATAAAGTGTGGTAATAATGGTTCCTCTGCGCTTATTTGTGTTGGAGAGTAAAGCCTTGGACGGTGCCCAGCACATAGCAAGTGCTCACTAAATGCCAGCTCTGTGGGGCAGGGCAGTACAGTGAGGCCACCCTGGAGCCTGCCGTCCCTGCCTAGGCCTGCTTCCCAACCTTCTCCCTGTGAGTGTCCATTACAGGCCTCTACAGACAGCTAATCCCTGCTGAGCCCTTAGATGATCAGGGCTTATGATGGTGTGCGGTGTGCGTGTGTGTGCATGCCTGTGTGTGTGTGTGTGTGTGTGTGTGTGTGTGTGTGTGTGTGTTTAGAGGGGCAGCCGGCGGCAGGGGAGGGAATCAGCTCTGGAGTGAATATCAACTCTCCTACAGATAAACTCGGTGGCCCTGGGTAAGTTATTCCCCCTCTCTGGGCTTCTTCACTTTGGCCATCAGTAAAGTGAGGGGGGTTGCTCATCTGTTCTTTAATTCATGGAAGGAACATTGAGCACCCACTATGTGTTGGGCACTGTTCTAGGGACAGGGGGTACAGGGCTGAGCAAAATCAAGCCCCACCCTCAGGGAGCTGACATTCTAGCTTGGGGAGACGGTAAAGAAACAAACATGTACTGGCAGGTGGAGTGGGTTCTGAGAACTGGGCTCAGCGTTTCCCGAACATCCCCTAGTTACCACTGCTGAGGACTCAGGTGTGGATGTGAACATGGGCTCTCACACAGTGCAAGGGATTGACCAGGGAGAGGCTGACTGGAAGCTTCTGGGCTCCAGGTAAGAGGGCACCTGGAGGAGGAAGTCTTTCTGTTAGATGTCACCCTTGGATGTTGTGTTTCTCTAAAGACTCTTTGGGAAGAGTTTCTTTTTGGGACTAAAAGTGCAAAGGAAAGGATGCCCATGCTAAAACTGCTCAGCAGGGCACTGACGGAGGACAGGCCCGGGCAGCTTGGAAGCGGGGCAGGGGCTCTGGGTTTCGAATGTAGAATGAGGGGGTCAGAGGGGCCACTGAAAGAGGAGGAGGGAGGCACCAAAGATGACCCAGACTTGGGGGTGGGTGCTTGTAAGACTTTTTAGAAAGCTGAGTCTGAATCTCTCCCTAGCATTACTGCCCGTGGGCAAGACTCATTGACCTCTCGGAGTCTGTTCCCTCCCTTGGTATCGGGGTGTGTGCCTTGCGGGGTGCTGTGCAGATTAAATGCACTGGGCTCGCCATTCCCCAAAGGAGCTGGTCTTGTGCTGTGGATGGGACACCCTCGTGGGAACTGGCTGACACCTGGGGGTGTTGGTGCCTCCCCAAAGGGGCTGTCACCTCCCAAAGAGGTCACTCACTTCAGGCAAAACGGACTCCATGCTAAGGGCTGACAGGGGTCAGGGCTGGGCAGTTGAAAAGGGAAAGGCAGGCCTCTTCTTGCTCCGAGGGAAGAGTTGGTCAAATATTAACTTGATAATAACAGCCATGGTTTACTGTGTACCTGCTGAGTGCCAGGTGCTTGGTGAAAACTCTCATCTCCACTGCAACCAGGTGAGGTCATTATGATTCCCATTCAGCAGATCAAAACACTGAGGCCCAGCAGTCGTATGACTTGCCCACGGGCTCTCCTGGTCAACTATCTGGGTTACCAGGTCTCTGGCAGAGATGTGAAATGAGAAGTGCATCTCTAGTGACCCCTCCTGACCCCTCCTGACCAGGAAGGCCTTGTCTATCAGGTGGATCATCTGACAGATTTGGATCCCCAAGACCTTCTTCCTTTCCCATTAAATGAGGTTTGGGGGCTCTTGTCCCCTCTGTCTAGCCGTATACTTGGGGTGTGACCTTCACTCTTTTGGGACGTGTGGTGGGCTCTGGGGTGTGGAAACTGCCGGAGGTTTCCTGATGTAGCCCAAAGCAAGAGTTTCTGCATGCAAATAAGGACTAACGAGGCAATGTGGTGTGTATTTATGTGAGCGTGTGTGTTTTCCCAAATATAAAAGCTGTATCCAGTTCATTCAGTATAAAGAGACACTCTCTATTCTGAGATTCTGTCTACTTTTGTTTGTATTATTGTAACAGTGTTTCTTTTATGAAATGATGTTAATAGAGTTGTTTTTTAATGTTACAGAGGAGGATATAGTCATGCAATTGACCATACACACATGCTGGTCTTTTCCTGGAGTGGAATCTGAAAGTCTGGGACCTACTACCCACCCCTGGGGGTGGGAGGGGGGAGGGGGACCTTGCTGCCCAGCCAGAAGCAATTGCTCTGGTGGGGAGGCAGGTCTCTTGGGTGCAGGCTTGAGGCTGGCCCAGGGCAGCCTGAGGCAAGCTCCCTAGAATATCTGCTCCACACGGGTGGGTCCTGCCTCCTATGGTAGCTGTGGCACCTCCAGCTCAGCACATGGCACGTGCTCAGTGCATAACTTCTGCATGGGTGCGTGGATTCCTCAGGCAGGGCTGGCCAAGGCCTGGGAGATGCCCTGAGTGTTCAGGGTGCAGGGTGGGTGGCGTAGGAAAGCCAGGACTGCAGGATTTCAGGCCTTCAGAGAGCAGAGAAGGCCAGAGTTAGAGCTCAGGGCTTGGAGTCAGATGGAGGGGCACCTCCCGCACCGTGCAGGCCATTCCGAGGGACCCAGGCATCACAGTACCGTCTCCCCCAGTAAAATGGCCCAGGACCATGGCGGGGCGAACCTGAGCCAGAGGCTGCAGAGCTTGGGCCCAGAAACCGGGAGTGGGCTGGCGCCCTGCTCGGGAGCCCTGCCTGGCTTTAGGCCAGATGCCAGAGAGGACGTGGCCTGGGCCTCCTGCCAGAGTCTTCTTCCAACCTGAGAAAGCTTTTAGGTGACACAGGCTCTGGGGATCGCTGACCTGGGGGTCTGTGTGGTTTGCTGAACCCGCGACCTCGCTGTTAGGGCCGGCGAACTGCTGTCCTCAGCCCCAGCCCCGCTGTACTCTTTGCTGGACCTTCTCCCTCTGCTTCCTGGACTCACCTTCAACCACACTGCAGCACAGATGGGGTGGGATTGGGGGCCCAGCATGGGGGGGGGGGGGTTGGAGCCTGGCTGCGGGGATGGCCTCAGGGCACTGAGAGCCACTTGGTGCCCTGCGGGTGGGCATTTGTGCCCCACCCCCTGCTGTGTCCAAGCCTGAGGAGATGCACTGGCCCCCCCCCCTCCCGTCCCCCCCAAGGGCAGTGAGCTGCGGCCGCCTCCGCCTCTGCAGCACTAGGGCCGCAGTGTCTCTGGGTTGCGCCCCACAGGCTGGGAGTGAGTGGGCGGCTGCCAGCCACAGCGCCACAGGGCCGTAGGGAGGGACTCCTTGCGGCTGGTGCTGGGCCAGCGCTCCGAGGCCTTCTGGGCCCCTGAAGGCTCCCTGTTCCTGGCTCCCAGGGCACCTTCGTAGGGACCTCCCTGCTGGCTCCGTGTTTTAGATGCCTCTACCCACACTGAACTAGCTCCCTCAGCTTATTTTTCCGGCTGTCCTTCCCCTGTCTGTGGCTTGCCCACTGAGGGCCAGGATGCTGGGGTGTGGTGGGTGCTGAGAGAGAACCTGCCCTGCCCTCAAGGGGCTCCCAGTGCCCATCACGGCACTCGGGGAGACTGAGGGCAAGGGCACTGGTGCCCTGGACATGAGAGCCTCTTCTCATCCACCTGGGGCAATCAAGGAAGTCTCCTCAGAGGAGGTGGCACTTGAGCTGGGTTTGAAAGGCAGAGGAGGTGGGTTGTGGGGTGCGCAAGGATGTTTCTGGCAGCCTGTTGAGGGTGGCTGGAATGTGTGTGAGTAAGGGTGGTGGTGGGGTGTGTGGCCCGAGACTGAAAGGATAGGTGGTGGGGGGTGGGGGGGAGCAGGCCCCGGAGGGCTGGGAGGGACCCCAGACCCCTATGCACCTCAACCTGCTTACCTTTCTTCCTCACGTGTTGCCTGAGCCATGGGTCTGTTGTCCAGTCTGGGCTTAGCTGAGGACCCAGTGTCTCACTGGCCAGGGCCCAGGGAGCCCCCGGCTCTGAGGAAAAGGAGCCCCAGGGTAAGTCCTGCATCCCCTGAGGGAATGGCCTCTAGCTTGGCCGGGCTGGGATCCAGGTGTGCCCGGGAAGGGGGCCTGGGGTAGGGCTGCCATCCTGGAGTCCACCCTGTCAGGAGATGTCTGTTCCCCAAGCTTGCCGGAAACCGCACAACGTCTTATACTCCCTGCCTCACATGTGTCCCTGCTTCTGGGTTTTGGGTCCCCAAAGTGACACTGAGGGTGAGTGACACCTCTAGGTTTGGAGAGCTTAACAGCCCGGAGGGGCCATCATGGCATCAATTCACCCTCTCCAGGCAGCCCTGTGGGCTCCGCCCTTCATGGCCAGGCCACTGGTCAGATGGCCACGTGGGGGTCCCCTAGTTCCTGGGTTGGGGAACCCAACCAGGGGGGTTCTCAAGGGAGGAGGGGTCATGCCAGCGGGTGGGGTCTCTGGCTGTCAGCGCAGACTGCAGGGAGAGGAGTGGACAAAGGAATAGTACTGTTGTACGGATGGAGGCCCAGGGGCGGCTCTGGCTGGCGAGGCGGTTGGCCTTCTGCTCCGGCCTGTGGCTTGAGGGGCTCTCAGAGGCTGTGAGGCCGGAAGGTGGATTGGGTAACGGGAGAGCCTTTGTCAGACTGGCTGCTTTTCCAACAGCTGCTGCTACTTTCTTTGGACCCTCTGCTCAGCTCAGCCTCTCCCCAGGACTGTGGCCAACATGCCTGAGCCCTGGACAAGACTGGGCCCACCATTGGGCACCAGGGACAGACCTGGCACAGGCAATCTGGGCTGGAAGAAACCCCTCAAGGGGCCCCCCACTCCCTACCCCCATCCACTATAGAGCCCCTATTTCTCTGCTCTGAGGGGGCATCATCACTCTGCCAGGACATGATAACTATCTTGGGGGTCAGATACAGGTGGGGGTGATGCAGGTGCTAACCTGGGGCCCCGGGCACTGGCAGTGGAGCAAGGGCAGAGATTGAACTGGGGTTAAGAGGTGTGTGCGGGGAGGAAGACAGACCCTAAAAGAGAGGATGGAGTGTGGCCCCAGTGACCGCTCGCCTACTCTGCGGGCCTGGGCCTCTCTGCAGCTCCGTTTCCTCCTCTGTAAATGGGAACAAGAGTTCCTGCCCCACGGGCTTGTGTAGAGGGTCCAGGAGGAAGTGAATGCAATCAATGCCTGGTCCCTGGTGGGAGCTGACACATGGGTTTTTTCCCAGGGAGCATCTTGGGGAAGCACCTGAGAACCCACACGTATGGACCATTCTGGCTTTGGTGTTTTGAGCTGTTTTGCTTATGACAGGATTCTTGACATTGAACTATGGTGTACTTTTTCCCCCTTTTTCTTCCTGTATTGGTTGAAAAAGCTAATTTGGGAGGTGGTGGTATCACCTCCTGGAGGAGGGAAGTCAGAGCCCCCGAGCCAGAGCCCGATTGAAGGAGGTGGTGGTGGGGGGAGGCAACTGGTTCAGGTGGGCTGTGCTTTCAGGGACCGGGCGAGGGGCACAAAGCTGGGGTCAGAGGTGAGGGGTCACCCATCATTCGTTCATTCGAGGAGCCTGATGTGCAACGGAAGACTCCAGGCTTGAGAGACCTGGGCTGAACCCTAGCTCGGCCTCCAAGCCTCAGTGTGCCCATCTGGGAGTTGGGAAGCATGAGACTCTCCTCTCCATGAGACAAGGTGGACCCGGGGACTCCTGTAAGTGCTAGTGGCAGAGCTGTGTCCCTGCTGGCTCCAGCTGGCTCTAGAGAGTTTAGGAGGGAGCACAGTCTTCCTGTCTCTGTGGAATTTTGTGATTTATGAAGAACACTCATACCCGCCAATTTTCATTTTATGCATTGTCTTGCTGACCTGTGAGGTAGGCAGGACTGGATTATGGTTCCATTTGGCAGGTGAGAACACTGATGCTCAGGGAAACCCTGGGATTTCCTCCCTTCCGTTCATCAGACTTGGCCCCAGGTTGGTCTTTCCCAGGTGCTGCCACCCCCCTCCCTAAATCCAGGGCTAGGGAGAGACTGCTGAAGTGCACAGGTGCATGTCTAGGCATGGGGTGCACGCGCATGCGTGTGTGTGTGTGTGTGTGTGTGTGTGTGGTGGGGAAGGCGGCCCCTGGTCGCCCCAGGAGGCTGGCACACCAGAGGAGAAGGTAAAGCTGCAGAACTAGCCCTTCCTTGAGTTGGGGGGTTTCCTCATTGCCTGGCATTCGCCAACCAACTTTACAAGAGGTGGGAGTGTGGCTGTCCCCAGAAACCAAGGGACCTCAGAGGGTCAGGTTTGGAGAGAGCGGGTCTGATCCGCACTCCCTGGGGAGCCCAAAGGTAGAGGGGGAGCTGAGCACAGGCACCATCGCTCCCACCTCCCATGAAGAAAGAGCTGGGGGACCCTGGGGCAGGGGAGACTTGAGGATGAGCTAATTGCTGCAAGTGTGAGCTGAGTCGTGATCTAAAATGAGAAACAAAATCCACAATTCATTGGATGCATTTGCTGAACCTGGGACAGGACCCAAATACTGTTGTTTTTCTGAAATAGTAAACCAAGCCAGGGGTTTATTTATTTGTATCCTCTCTCCACCTCTCAAGGATTCAGTCTAACAGTCTGTCCTGGCAGTGGGCTTGGCTCAGCTAGAATGTCACTGCCCTCCCCAAGTTGACTGCCTCCCCCTCCTGGCTGGGTGGACTGTGGGTCTGGAGGAGGCCACAACCAAAGGGGGGCCCGGGGCCCAGGCTGTGGATTTGAGGGAGGCCTGCTCTGGTGGACCAGTGGGGGCTTCCTCCTCGTGTCTGGTCCTGGCACTGCTGGCCTAGCGCACTGCAGAAACTACCTGGAGGGCGGGGCGGGAGGGCTGAGTCAGCACTGTGGGAAACCCATGGGCAGCAGCAGGACGGGACTCGGCGGCTGCACCCCCACTGGTGCCACTGCACTCACAGGTCACCCTGTCCGCTATGCACCCCAGGACACCTGGGGAGGCTGCCACCATGTTCTCCAGCTGGTGCAGTGCTACCCCCGAGCCACGCGGTGGGGAGAGAGGCCTCTGCACAGCCACGTGCTCTCAGCACACCCCGAGACCTGGGATTCTAGCTTGTGCTCTCCCTCCCCCGCTTTTTTAAGAAAAATAATTTATCTACTTATGTAGCACAAGCCGGGGAGGGGCAGAGAGAAAGAGAGAGAATCCCAGGCAGGCTCCTCACTGCACAGAGCCTGACATGGGGCTTGAACTCACGAACCGTGAGATCATGACCTGAGCTGAAAGCTCAACCCACTGAGCCACCCAGGGGCCTCTCCTTCCCCTTACCTGGGCCTTGGGCCAGGCACTTAACCCCTTCCGGTATGGTTTGCTCCTTTATAGAATGTGGTAACCATTTTCCCTGTTTCACCCAGAGTCTTGGAGGGTGAAGGCTGGTCCCGTGGTGAGTGTGTGATCCTGGCATCTGCACCTAGTAGACACTTAATGCTAAATGAGTTGGAGTGTAAGGCTCCAGTGCAGAAGCAACGGGAAAGGTTTTGCAAAGCACCTTCTCTAGTGTGTCAAGGTGGCAGGCTTGGGTTCAAATTCTAGCTGTCCTCCTCTCAAGCCCTAGACTTTGGGCAAGTTACCCCCCAGAGCCTCAGTTTTCCTATTTGTGAGGATTAAATGGAGAATAGTGTCTCCATTTCACACCAAGGGTACTGGAAGTTGGCGTGCCAGCTCACGGGCTCAGCTCTACACTGGGGCGGGGGTGGCTGAGGCACCTTAGGTGGGTGTGGGGTGTTCGACTGTGCCTTGGCACTCTGTGTGTGTCCTGTTGGGCCATCCTGGCTGAGTCCAGGGCATGCTTGGCCCACCAGTAGTGCAGGAGTCCAAGCCCAGCTTGGAATCCAGATGGTGGGTCCAAGGGCTCCGGGGAGGATGGAAGGAGGCATTGCTTGGAGAGGGCCTCATGGGGGCCAGGTGACTTTCATCCCTCCCACCCTGACTCCTTCTTCTTGTAGGCAACAGAATCCCTTCCAGCTTTTAGAAGATCTACAAGTGTCCAGAGCTGTAGCAAGGGATGGTCAGGGACCGACCTTCAGAATCTGGGGTTGGGCGTCCGTCCAACTTGCCCCTCTCTGGACAACCTTCCCCGTCAGTACGCAAAGTTGCCTCCTTTGGCACATTCCTGTGATTTTTTTTCTTTTTTTTTTTGAGAATTGGTAACTCTGCCTCACTGTTCAACTTCCCCTTGGTGTTGAATTGTGTTTCTCCTGGCAAAGAGGGCCCCAGGGGGAGGAAGGGGCAGTAGGCATGAACCCAGCAGGCATAGAGGGTGTGCTGGTGTTTGCTATGATTTCTGGGGGTCTCTGCCACCCCTCCCTGTCCTCACTGCCTCAGCCTTCTTGGAGACTTGACTGGGAGCCCGGATGTGTTGAGTGAAGGGATGTGGGTCAGATCCCTAGGGTCCCTCCGTACTCGGTGAGACAGGGACTCCTGTGCTGATGGTCTGAACAAGCCCTGGGAAGCCGAAATGGATGGGCGTCTCACAGTCACCTGGTCCTCACCTCCCTCCTTTGACTATAGAGGTGGGACACCGAGACCTGGAGCGTGACGACCTGTCCAGGCCTCTGGCGGCCCCTGAATGATCCCCCTGAGCTGCCCACTGAGCCAGTGAGGCTCTAGGCCCCTGTTCCTGCCCACTGCGTCTGCTGGGGCTGGGGAAGATAGCACCTTCCCCTTCGGTATGCCCCTTGCCCACCCTATCTCTCTAGCCTCCCCTCCCCCACAGAAGCACAGAAAAGCAGGTGCAAGGTTGTCAGAAGGAAACCTGAAGGGGCGCCTGGATGGCTCAGTCAGGTGAGTGTCTGACTCTTGATTTTGGCCCAGGTCATGATTCTGCTGTTCGTGCACGGAGCTCGCTTGGGATTCTCTCTCTCCCCCTCTCTCTGCCCCTCCCCTATGTGCACACACACATTCTCACTCTCAAAATAAATAAATAAACAAACAAACAAAAAAAAAACAGAGAAGGAAGCCTAGAAAAGCCTGCCCTGGCCCCTGAACATTCATTCTGCCTGCCAGGTGCAGGGGCAGCCATTTGGCACCCCCTGGTCTGTCGGTGGTCCCACTTTCTTCCCCCACCCCAGGATTCACCCTTGACCGGATTACCTGGTGGTCAGCCCCTCCCTCCCCTCTAGTCCATTCCCACTTCTCCTCCTGCCTCCACTGGTGGAATGCAGCCGAACTAGACTTGCTCCTCTGGGGAACCATGAACTAGCCAGTCCCCACCCCTTGATTCCCAACTGTGAAGTTGGGGGTCCGTGTGGTGCCCTCATGGGTACCAGGGACTTGTGGACAGTTCAGGGCTGTGGCAGGGGAGCTTCCGGGCAGATGAGGGCCTGGGAGTCAGCACAGGGGCTGGGGTTAGGGCCCCCCCTTCCCCTGACTACTGGGCCAGGGGTGCTTGTCAGCACTTTGGTGGCTGGACTGGGTGGGAGCTATTTAAAGGTGATTCCAGGCATCCACTCCCTTGAATAACAAAAATAACAACAATAGCCAAAATAGTAGCAATAATGTATTTGAAAAAAATACCACTATCTTGTCTCCTTTAGGTGCTATTTATTTATTTTTTAAGTATTTATTTTTGAGTGAGAGAGAGAGGGGGGGGGGGGATGAGCGGGGGAGGGGCAGGGAGAGAGGGGGCAGAGGATCCAAAGCAGGCTCTGTGCTCACAGCAGAGAGACTGATAGGGGGCTTGAACTCATGAACCATGAGATCATGACCTGAGCTGAAGTCGGACACTCAACCAACTGAGCCCCCCAGGTGCCGGTAGGTACTATTCAATAGTTACAGTTTCACAGATGTGGACACAGAGCATTCCAACTGGTGAAATAAATGAATGACCTGTTTGCGTACTTAGGTTGAACTTCTCTGATAGGAATAGATGTAAGTAAAGGGCTAAGGACATCCAGTGGGGCAAGTGAGCCTCTGTGGCGGAGGTGGAGTCAGGGAAGGCTGCCTGGAGGAGGTGATGTGAAGTAGCAGCATGGGCTGGTATCAGTAAGGAAGTAGGGTTTCCTGATGGAGATTTGGGGGCCCCAGGGCTGGCCTTTGCTTGGCCCTGATGCAGGTGGGTGCTGGCAGGGACTTCATCCTCCCTTCCCCCGGCCCTGGCTTCGTGCTGTGCTGAGCTGTGGGCTTTTTTTGCACAGGCTGTTCCCCCACCGAGCTAAGCAAGCAGCTGATGAGGGGTTTGTGGGAGGCCGTGCACTGGAGGGACAGATTCCACCCCCTCTGTTGATGGCCAGTGTCCTAGAGCCTGGGGCTGAGAATAGCACCCACACTTGCATGGAGGGGACAGGTGGGGCGGGGTGGTGGCTCTGGGGGTGGTTGTGCTGACATCTCTGAACAGGTGGTGTGGGGTGCTGGGCCAAGGGTGGGGTCGTTCCTGTCCTCTGCAGGCCCCACCCAGAATGACAGGAGGCCAGCAGGCAGCCCTGTGTCACTCACATGCCCTGGCTGTGAGCCTTCTCTGGACCTCTTCCTGGGGTGGACTGCATCCCAGGCTCGGGGCCAGCAAAGTCAAGGTGCATCAGGGCTGCTCATGGGGGCTGCCGCTGGTCACAAGAGGCCAGTACTCTTAGTGCTGTTCGGTTTCCTTGGGGCCTTTACCATTTTGCCTTCTTACCACCAGAGGGGGCCAGGGTAAGGAGGTGGCTTGCAGGATCCTAGCAGAGCTGGGGGGCGGAGGGTGCTGCTGGGGGGAGGTGGGGTGGATTGGTATTTGCTGTCCACCAGGAGCGTCGTGCATAAGCCTGCGTGAGTCATGGGGAACAGGTGCGCTGGGCGGCAGGCACCGAGAAAGTCACGTGTGGTCTGAGGGTGGGAGGGCGGGGTGGGGCCGAGGTGGGAGAGGCCGCCTGAACTTTCTGGCCTGGGTGTGAGGAGTCCCAGGTTAAGATGAGGGGAAGGGGACAGAAAGGAAGTCACCTACTCAAGCACACCGCATCCTTAATCCTCCCATGAGAGAGAGGTCTTGGCTCCATTTTACTGATGGGGCTCAGGGCTCAGAAAGGTGTACTCCCTGCGTAGGGTTGCACAGCCTGGGCCTGCTCCCTGAACCTTCTGCCCTGAGTCCTCTCCCCATGGAAGAGGTCCTTAGCCGGAGATGCTCCTCCCTCTCTCCCTCCCCTTGGCAGCTGTCCAGACCAGACAGATACTCTGAGCTGGCCCTCCGGAGTAGGAGTGACGGAGCAGGGAGGTGGGCAGGGAATGAGTGCAGAAGCCTGATGCGGGGTCTGCCCTGGCTGCCCTGGGCTTCCTGGCTGTTGTGTCCCCACCTCCCTCCTTGACATCTCTGGGCATCTCAGACTCACCATCTCTAGTGATGACAGCTCCTTCCCTCTTGTCATTCAAGCCCTGGAGTCTTCTTCACTTCTCTTAGTCACCCCACATTCGGCCACTTCTCACCATTTCCTGCCCTTGCCAAACCAGCTTTGGCTCTACCTGGGTCACTGCAGACACCTTTGAAATGGGCTTCCTGCTTTGTGAGTCAGATCACAGCTCCCCGGGCTTCCTATTCCATGGAGAGCGTCAAAGCCAGAATCTTCCAGGAGCCTGCAGCTAAGGCCCTGAGGTCTGGCCCTGGCTGCTAAGGCCGTGTGTGCAGTGGTTAGAGCAATGGCCTCTGGAGGCAGTCTTGGGGTTTGGATCCCAGCCACCCTTCTGGCTGGCTGTGTGACCCCGGAGAGATTTTATTTTATTTTATTTTATTTTATTTTATTTTATTTTATTTTATTTATTTATTTATTTTTTCTTCTGGACGGGAGAGGGGACTGGGGCCCCGGAGAGATTTTAAAGCAGTGCCTTGGTTTCTTGCTCTGGCCTTGCTCTTCCCACCTCAGGGCCTTTGCACTTGCTTGCCCTCTGCTTGGCAAGTTCTCTCCCCTTCATCAGGTCTCAGGTGTCACTTCCCTGAGCTGCTTCCTAAGAACAGCACTTATCTGGCCTCACTCTTTCTGTGCATTGCTGTGTTTTTGCCCAGAGACTCTTGTATTACCACCAGACATGCCTCCTCTTTGGAGTGTTGGCTCAGGGACCTTGCTTTGCCCCCTGCAGAACAGAGGCAGGCAGTCTGGGGGAGGGTGTCCAAGATGAGCCCCAACCCAGGGGGCCAAGTCCCAGAGTCCATGGGGGTAGGGACTCCTCACTGTGGAAAGTCTGGGAGGGTCAAAATCAAGTGAGAGCCTTTTGAGGAGGGAGCAGCTTGGGCTGTCCTGGAAAAGTTGGTGAAAAGTTCCTTTCTCCCATGGGAATGTGGCCTGGGTGAGGTGGAGTGCTGTGTGGGGAGGTCTGGATAGTTGGGTGGCTTCTGATTGTGGAAGGGGGTGGCCAGCCTCGGTCTGGGTGGTTCTAGCCCTTCCAGAAGCCCTCCGACCCACTGTGGAAGCCTCCTTCTGCTGTTGACTAGGGATGGGCTCTGCCTGGTGGGTGACCCCTGAGGGGAGGGGAGTCATCCCAAGCCTGGGCCCCTCTGGCCCCCTTGGGGCTGTAGTGCTTCTTTTGGCCTAGACCTCCTCTTGGCTGACTTTTCTTTCTTAGCCCTGAGATCACGGGCTTTGAGCCTCAGTTTCCTCCCCTGTGGAACACCTCCCTCTTCTCACAGGATTCAGAGAACACTTGTAAGCCTCTTGGATGCCTTTGGCTGAGTGACTGCTGCTGATTTGTGGTTTCCACCTCCACTCTGGCAAGCTCAGCTGGGCCCTTCCGGGCTCTACACGACCTCTTCCCCCTCCGGACGTGGGCTCCTGCTGCCTCTGCTCCCCTGTGTTCTGTTCTGGGCTGTTCCCATCTCCCTATCCCAGCCCACCCTAGCTTCCTCTGGGCTCTGGGTGGCCCTACCCTGGCCGCTGGCCACAGGCTTATCTGCTGAACAGGCTGGAATTTCAGGCCCCCTGGGAGGGGAGGGGAGAAGGGAGAGGGGGAGGGGCATTCTGGTCCACAGTTGCCTGGGGTGAGGGCCTTCCGGTCCACCTGGACAGATGGGTGTGGAGGAGTAGGAGACACCCCCTCCAGGCTCCCTGCCGTCTCAGGGGTTAGGCCTCCAGCCCCAGGATGGACCGCGTCCTCAGGACTCTGCATTCTGGCTTTTGACCAACCAATCAGATCTCAAGGCAGTGTGGTGGGGCCAATAGAGTTAGTGGGCCGAGTTTTTTATGTATCCAGTTAAGGACGTAAAAAAGAAAACCAAACATCACTCTTTACTCTCACCAGTGTTTTGTAAGGGAAAGGGAAAATTGCTGAAAGAGGAAGGAGATGATTTTAGACTGACCGTCTCCCAAGCAAGGCCAGTTGACTTCCTCAGCCAGGGACCCACAGAAAAGGATGATGAGTCTTTGTGGCCTGGTGTCAGGGGCCAGTGACTTCCAAAACACCAGGACCTGTGTGTGTGAGGCAAGGAGCTTTCTGGGATGGGGGAGGGGTGGGCGGGTGCAGCCCAGCCTCCGTCAGGTTGGCCAGGAGGAACCTGGAAACGTTTTTCTAGTGTTGTATTTCCTTGCAAAAGTCTCGACAGCTTTGCATTCTGCTACGCAATCTGTCTATGTTGGTTATGTCACAAAAGTGCTTCCGTTACATCTCTGGAAGGCGGCAAGTATGCAGCAGCAGGATGAATCTTTTGCAGTAAACCCTGCACGTGCTGCCTGTTACTACCGGGCATCTGGGTGCCTCCCACTTGAGAATGACAAGTGCAGTCTGGGCCTTGGAAAACCATCAGGTTTGGGGGGATCTCTCTGAACCTCAGTTTCTTCATCTATAAAATGGGACAATAGCCCCCACCTCAGGATGTCCTGCTGATCTGAGCCCAGCTGAAAGCGGGGGTTAGGGTGGTGGGCTTCTCTCAAGGGGGGTCCTTGGACCCTGCACCCTGGGGTCATGCTTTGCAATGTGATCTTTGTGGAGCTTAGAAGGAGGGGTGGTTGTGGTGCCCTCGGCTGGAGGCTGCCAGGAGCCCGGCTGGGGAGGAGAGCCCTTCAGAATGTGAGGTGAGCCGACAGCATTTTTTCCCCCTGGGAGGAAGGCAGGATGTGAGACGCCTGTCCTCAGAGCCAGTCTCTCCTGCTACCACCTTGCAGCCAGCCTGGGGAAATGGAGGTCCTAAGACAGCGGTGTAGAGAGACCAAGAGAAGGGACGCAGGCCCCTGGCCGGGCTTGTCTTTTGGGGGCTGCAACATGTACGTGTGTGTGTGTGTGTGTGTGTGTGTGTGTGTGTGTGTGTTTGGGGGTAGAGAGAGGGAACTGGAGTCTAGAGGCTCCCTCTCGTCCCTGAGACCCACCTGCCTGGGGCTGCCGGGCCCGTTCCTGGTCTGGAGCCCATCTTGCCACCCTCAGCTACTGTCGGTTTCCCTTTCTCTGGTTTTCTCTCCATTTCCCCTTCCTCATTCTGGGTTCTCCTTGCACAGTGTCTCCTGACCTCAGCTCTGCTTCTTGCCTGGCTCTGTGGCCTCCTTGTGGTTCCCGCTGCCTTCCCACCATGCTGGGGGGCGACCAAAGGGCCGTGGGAGGGAGCCCCATCAGGAAGTGTGTGCGAGTGTGTATGCACAGACATGGGGGTGAACATCAGCAGGTGAACGTGTGGGTGCTGGGTGTACCTGCCGCCTGTGCATGGGAGCCTGTGAGTGTGCACATGGGAGCTGCGTGGGGGGCCTGAGTGCCAGGGAGCGTTCTTGCCTCCTGGAGATGGAATGCTGTTCTTGGCTCTTGCCCAAGGCCAGTGTTTCCACATTTATCTTTCTTAAAAAGTCTTGGAGCCTCCGGGAAGTTGTAAGGGAAAGCCTGATGTGCAGCCAGCCTGGCTCTGCAGGAGGGCCTAGGAGTTTCACTGGCCAGGGCAACTCTGCCACGTGTTCCGGACTTGCTTTCTGGGACCCTGGGCTCTGCTCCCAAGCAGGGACCTGAGTGGCTTTTCCCTCTTGCTGACCACAGCTGGGCTGGAGTGGGGCCCAACTCCTTCCAAGAGAGGTCAGGCCCCTCCTTCCATCCCTTTCCTCTTGGTCCCTGCCTAACCCTAAGGCACAGCAGGAGCTCTGAGGCTGCTAACCATGTCAGACTAGTCACTGGGAGACCACCAGCCTCTGGGGGAAGTGTTGCTGCTTGCTCTGAAAGCAGAGCCACCTGACTGCTCATCAGGGAGCTTGTGAGGCTCCCTGGAGGGAGGGGCAGACTTTGCTGGGGCTGGATGCTACATGAGAAGATGGAGCTATTTCCTTGTGCCCAGGGTCAAGAGCCACACTTCAGGGGTGGCACCCCGTGGAAAGGACCCAGGAGTCAGGAGCCCTTGGGTCTAGCCTTGGCCAGGCCACAGGCCACCTCAGCACTCTGTCCTTCTGTCTTCTTTCTCATTAAGTGGGAGTGCCTTATGGCCACGTTAGAAGAGGCCAAAGAAGGAGCTCAGCCTGCAGCACAGCGCTGGGAAGGGTTCAGCAAGGCTGGTGGGGCATCCCTGGGCCAGACTCACCTGTTGGAGGGGCCAATTGTTTCTGCAACCCCAGCACACTCAGTCACTGGCTAGAGTAGGCCCATGGGTGGTGTGGCCTTGGCTGGAGCGCAGTGATGGGCCCAGAGGTCTAGTTCATTTGCCACAGCAGATGAGATCTGAGCCATGCTTGTTTACAGCCACAGCAAAGCCACAGAGTCCTGGGTGGCCAGCCAAATTACTTAATGTCACAGCCTTACTTTTCTTATCTCTAAATTGGGGGTACGAGTGTGCAGCTCAGAACATGGCCTAAAGATTAAGTGAGATACTCAGGAGGAAGGATACTCAATAGCAATGAACACACCTCCCCCTGAAGACAGCTAGGCTCCTTGGAGAAATGGTGGGCTTTAAGGGCATATGCAGGTGGCAGTGAGTGCTGGGCTTGGGGGCCTACCTCTGTCCTCTCCTTCCTTGCTCTCTCGTGGGTGCTGCTGGGGTCCTGCCCAGCTCCTGGGTTGCTGGAGGGTCTGAGACAAGCATGGGGTCAGGTTCAGGCCACTAGTGTCAGAGCCCATCACACGGGTCTAAGGGCTCGCAGCATCAGCGCGGGGGACCGGAAGGCCAGCTGTGCAGCTCCCTAGCCTGGCCCACCCCAGCTGTGTGTGGGAGAGAGGGTGGAGAAGGAGGCATCCAGGCCCCATCACAGAAAGAAAGCCCCAAGGTGTTGGGGGTGGGGGGGCGGTGAACCAGAAACCCGGAGGCCCACGGGCAGAGTGGGCAGAATATGCCAGATTGGCATGTCTACCCTGGGGGAGGGGGCAGCTCTGGCCTTTCCACCCTTGAGGTGTCTCCCTCAGAACAGAGCCCAGTTGTGTGTGCTGAGCGACCTGTGGGAAAACCTGGCCTTCTTTCTGCCTGCCCATCTGTCTGTCTGTCTGCCTGTCCTGCCTGTTTGGGAACCTGTGTGTGAGGTGCAAAGACGCGCATCCTGTCGCTGTGGTCCCCTGACCGCAAGCTCTCCTGGGAGGAAGCTGTGAAGTGGCAGTGCTCAGCCCCCCTGGTGCAGCTCACTTCTCCGCCGACCCTGACAGAGGCAGCGACCGGGCAGGTGCCGAGAGGAGATGATGAGGAAGGTGAAGGCCTGACAGGGTCTCAGCTGGGTGGTGGGTTCTTGCTGGGGAGAGCAAGATGAGTCTTGCTCTGGGTGGTGGGTTCTTGCTGGGGGAGCTGGATGGTGGGGGAGCTGAGACAGGGTCTCAGCTGGGTGGTGGGTTCTTGCTGGGGGAGCTGGATGAGTCTCCCCACTACCTCTCGTGTTGTGAATGTGTGTGTGGGGGTTGGGGTTTGGGGGACGCTCTGGGTGAAGTGTGGGTGGGTCCCCATCTCAGCTGGCTGTGTGAGACGCCTTTGCAGTAGCCATGACAAGGGGTGCCGTAGCTGCTGGAGGAGCCCCCGGCTTTCCTGCTTGGCCCAGAGGCTGGGGACCAGGGCTGATTGGGAACATGGACCTTGCCTCCCTTTGGGCTTCCCTCCTGGGGCCCTGGACTTGGCTCTTCTCCTCAGCCTTGGGTTCTAGAAAGCACTTACTCCTGCCATCTGCCATGCCATTCAGATGTGAGCATGTGTCCCCGCAGTGCAGGGGAAGCCAACCCCTCTCTGGAGGAAGGAGACGTTAGAGTCCCCCCCTCCTCCCCATAGGGTGTTGTCCCGGATTCAGGGCTCCAAGCAGGGCCACCCGCTGTAGCCCAGTGGGTGAGTGCCTGCAGACCTCTTATCCACACTGTATCTGTGGGGCTGGAGTGTCCTGTGCTGGGTGGGGTCTACTGGGTTCCCCTCCTCCAGTTTCGGAGGTTAGGAGTGGCAGAGCAGCTCAGAGCTTGCTCCTGGCTGTAAGACCTTAGGCTATGGGGCCTGATTTACCCACGCTCACCTGCCACCTTGTCACACGGCGGTGAAGACTCTTACCTACAGGAGGGAGCACTTGGTGTCTGTAAAGTGCTTTGCTCAGTGCCGGTGAACAGTCAGTGATGAACTGCTCCTAGTTCAAACAAGACTGGCCCTGGGGGGACCTTCCTGTTCCTCTGGGTTTGGTGGTCACGCAAGCATGGCTGTGTAGAGGCACATGGGCCTGTCCCCAGGAGGCCCCAGGAAGAGAGGTGAAGGTTTGGCAGGACTCCCCATACTGGGCGGTGGGAGTGGGGTGCTCTGGGCTGCGAGAAAGGCCACAGCAGAGAGGCTGGGAAGGGGCCCCTCCCTCTTCCGAAGCTCCCCCCACTGAGCCCTGGTGAGCCTCCTGCCCTGCGCAAGGAGGGGCTGCTGGCCCTGGTTCACAGCACAGGCTCAGTGAGGCCGAACTGTGTGTGGATGTTGTCACAAGGAGGTTTGTTTCTGCCACCAGCTGCTCCTCTCTACCCTGCCCTGGACTGTTCCTTCTGAGGACATCAGCTCCACTGCTCTCGGGCTGGGCTGAGGATGTGTTGAGAAGAAACAGTGGCACTGATGAGGCTTTCCGGGCTGCTGAACTGCCCTCCCTCCCTCCCCCGGGCTAACACCAAGGTGTGGCAGGGTCTGTGCACCTGTCCTCTGCCCCATCGTGAGAAAGGCTCTCTGTGTTTATTACAAAGGGAGACACACGTGACAAGTGCGTAAGTGTGACACTGGTGTGTCTGGGGCTCTCCCCCTACATGACCCTGGACAGACCATGGGAATCCTGCCTCTGTCCCCACCTCCTGCTCATCCTATAAGGCCATCTTCATTGTCCTGCATTCTCTGGGCCCCTGGGGGCCAGGCCCCTCTAGATGCCCAGAGTCCCCCAGCCACTCTCAGTAGTCTGTGTGTGAGCTGGGCACAGGGAGGCCCCACTAACCACGTATTGAATGGGGGGAGCACCTGTGTCCCTAAGGCCTGTGGCCTTGGCCACGCTTGCCTCCTGGTGAGCAGAGGGCTGAGTGTGTGCATGTGTGTCCTAATGAAGGCACTGGATGAAGGGGGCTGAGTGTGTGCATGTGTGTCCTAATGAAGGCCCTAATGAAGGGGGCTGGACAGAGCAGCCCTGAGGCCTCCCCTGGGGACGGGGACAGATCTCAGCATGGCAGAACAGCTTCAGGTGGCAGGGAGGGGGTGGGTCGTGGTCTGGGCTCCCCAGCAGCCGGTCATAAAGGTCTGTAAGCCAGTGGCTGGGCCATGGCAGGAGTTCCAGTTACAGAGGTTGGAAAAAAGGAAGCTGGTAGCGGGAAGCTGTGGGATTTTTACCGGACCGAATTTTGTCTTTGTCCTTGCTCCGAGGCAGGCAGTGCTCGGCTTGCTTTTCCCTCTAGTAGCCACACCAGCAGCACCTTGAGAGCGGGAACCCAGGCTGTGTGACCTTCTGTCACCTATAAAATGGGGTAGGTGCAGGGGGGAGATTAACGAGGCCAAGGCCAGCATTCACTCACTGGGCGTTTTCCTGAAACACAGCCCTGCAGCCATGCCGTGGTTACCGTTCACAGTGTGGACAGGTTGTGGTTACCGTTCGTGGTGTGGACAGGTTAAGCAGTTAGCCTGAGGTCACGTGGAGCCAGGAGCCTACCCCACCTTCCCGTGCTGGTCACTCCCCTGCACACGGCCCCTTCAGGCTTGGGACCCGCTGGAGTGGGCCTGGGTTATTCAAGACTGGTCCTCAGGTCATGTGAGTGCCAATCCTAACCCTCATCCTAATGTTGACCTTTCACGGTCAGCTTTCTGTCTGTGTGTCTGGCTGAGTACTTTCTGTATGCAACCCTCCCATTTTGCATAAGAGGATACTTAGCCTGAGAGATGGGATGTTCTGTTGAAGGTCATGGCTTAGATTAGCCATCAGGCACCAAGAACAAATTGTGCGTCTGCCCTGTGCCCAGCCCTTTGCAGGAACTGGGAACATGTAAAAGGCTGGACACTGTCTCTGACCTCAGACTGTTTGCATGGCTGGGACAGAGAGCCAGAGGCAGACACTTGGGCACATCCCACAGCAGTGAGGAGAGTGGATCCCGGGCCTTCAGTGGTACAGAGTGTTGTTGGGGAGAGAGAGGGCAGGGGCAGCTTTGCAGAGGTATCATATGAGCAAAGTTTTGAAGTGTGGATAGGAGTTTACTGTGTGCGCATGCATGTATGTTCAGTGTGTGTGCGCCTGAATTATGTCTCGTGTCTTGGGATGCTATCAGTCTGGGCCCAGTGTGGGGGTTGGTGGGTGTTAGGCTTGGCCCCTAATTGTGTGAAGGTTGCTCTGAAGGCCTTTTAGGAGATTGTTGTTACTCGAGTATGCCAGGTACAGGCACATGTTTTATAGATATGAGCCTTAAGGTGGGTGCTGGTGTTCTGTTTATCCATCAGACAACGCACTTGAAGTTCAGAGAGGAAGTGCCTTTTCTAAACGGTCTTCTCACTGCCTGGCATAGCTCACTGTGGCTGGCCGTCCTCAGGCCTGCAGGTGTCCCTGGTGGGGAGCCGTCTGGGTGGAGTGCATTGCCGGTTGGGGAAGTGGGGGCCGCGTGTGCGTGTCTGTGTAAATCTGGGGGCTTGGAGCCCTCAGGAGCTCTGGTGGCAGGATGGGCACTGGGGACCTTTTGCTGACAGAGTACATCTCCTCGGGGAGAAGGGAGACAGGGGGGTGGACAGGGCCACCTTCCCAGTCTTCCTGTCTCGAGGGCCAACCAGGCCTGGACCCTGTTCCCTGGGAGCCTCTTACTGTCTCTTGTGGCCTCTCTTGACTTCTGGAAGTTCTTTCCCACCTGGTGTTCCATTTCTGTCTTTGGAGGTGGTGGGGCCAAGGGGCCGGTGTCTGATAGGGGGTGAGTCACCTACTCAGGCTCAGTGCAGAGCAGGCCAGGTGCCTCCACAGCTCCTCCCTGTTTCCCCAGGACCAGCTGGGTATTGCTGCCAAGGGAGGAGTGGGGGAGCCCGTGGACGGCGGGAAGTGCCAAGCTTCTTGCTCACGGGGGTTTAGTTTTGCTCTTTTCCTCTCACCTCAATATCAGCCTGCAGCTGCCATGGCCTGATAAACCGTGTTGTGACCATTATAGCACAAAGTTGTTGGTAGGCCGCCCTCCCATGCCCACCCTGCTCCTCCCACTGCCCACGTCCTCCCCCAGCATCCTCTGTGACTTCTGGTCACCTTGAGCTATTCTGAATTTCCTGGTAATGTTCCTCATCTCTCTGGTCTCCTCGCTTTGCTGCATGCTCTCCCCGGCCGTCTGAGCTGCCACTTCCCCCAGGAAGTCTTCCCTGATTGCGCAGGCTGCGTGGGATCCCTACCCCGGGCTTCCATAGTCCCATGTGCTTCCCTCTGTCTGGCTGGATCCATGTCTGATTGATGTCTGTTGCCCCAGCAGAGATGCCCATGGCTGTTGTACATAGCAGGCACTTGACGAGATGGCTAAACGTTCTCCATGCGGAGAGTGGGTCTGAGAGCTAACAGACCTTGCCGTGGTCCCCGAGCCAGCTGGACAGGGTGCAGCAGGACAGCACGGGCCATCCCAGGTCCAGTCAGGGCTGGGAAGGTCCAGACTCTGTTCTGGGACAGGACCTCCCTTGGTTCAGGCCACCTTTTCTCCCTCTACCTGCCACCCCCACCCACTGCCACATTTCCTTCTCATTCTTGTGGGGTTGTGGCCACTGCTTCTGCTGAATGTCTCAGCGGGGTCCTCCTGTTTCCTGTGGGGGTGCTGTAAGTGGCGGCGGGAGGTGGGTTCTCTGCCTTCCCTGTCTTCCCATAAACCCACCTTGTCTCTGCTATAGCTTCCCCTTTCGGCACCCATCTTTCATCCTTCTCTTTCCTGGCCCTCTCCTCCCCTGTTGTCTTCACCCCTCCTAGCTTCCACCTCCCTATCTCTCTCGTCATACTTCCTCTCTGGCTCCTGCTCCTCCCTCTTTAGGTCTTTCCCCCTCTTCTGGCCTTGGGTCTCTCTGCCCTAACCCATCCGTCTCGGCTCCCCCCACACAGCTGAGAAAGCACAGTGTGACTCACCACGGGGAGAGTCCACCTCTGAGATGTCTAGCTGGGAGTAGAGCGGGTGGCTGCAAGCCTGTGTGTGTGTGTGTGTGTGTGTGTGTGTGTGTGTGAATGCATGTGCGTGAGCGTGAGTGTGTGGTGCCAGCAGTGGGCCTGGCACGGCCTGCTGGGCTGTAGAGAAGGGAGCAGGGCAGCTGGGGCAGGTCACTTCTGAAAGTCTAGTCAGATTGGGACACAAAGAGCCTGACCCCCAGCCACCCTTTGCTGCCTTCCTTGTCCTGGGGCTGTTCTGCTCCTCCCTCTGGTATTCACAAACTCTTGGCCCAGGAAATGGAGTTATGTGGGAGAAGTGGGGCTGCCCTTACCTGGCCCCTCTTGTGCTCAGCTCACATTTTAGCTGCCAGGGTTGGGGCAGAGCCCCCAGGGTCACAGTGTGAGATCAGCAAAGAGGGGGCCCTGACCCCACAAGCTGCCTTTGGAGCTCCCCTCCTCCTGGTTTCAGTCACTACAGCAAACCTGACCCAAGTTGCTCCTCTTGGCCAATGGGCGAGCCCTGGATAGAGGATGGGGAGGTCTCAAGGCTTGATGGACTCAGGGTTGCCTTTGGGGATCCCAGCAGCCACGAGACCTTCTGATGGTCCTAGTGCCCTGGGCTGGGTGATACTGGCGGTGGGCCTCCAGGACCCTGGTCGGGGTGGGGGGGCTGTCTGTGGTATTGGCGATCGGGCATTCTTGGTTTCGCACTCACTTTCTCATGGTAACACTCCCTTCTCTGTCTGCCTTGGCAGGTCCTCCAGAAACTAGGGAAGGCGGACGAGACAAAGGATGAGCAGTTTGAACAGTGTGTCCAGAATTTCAACAAACAGCTGGTAAGTGTGGGTGGCCTTTGGCCTTAGGGAGCTTGTGCAAAATGGAATTGTGGCTTCCAGGTAGAAAATGTCAAGAGCTGAATTTATGGAGTAAGAGAGCGTGGAGCAGGGGCCCGTGCAGGCTGATGAGGTTACAGAGGACTTCTTGGAGGAGGGAGCAGTGGTTCCAGGCGTAGTCCATGGGAAAGAAGAAGGAGGCCTGGGGGAGGGGGGTGGCGTTCGGGTGGGAGCAGGTAAGGGGTTTTGGCCACACTCTAGAAAACCTTGGACGTCGAGGCAAGTGGGAGCTGAAGAAGCTTCTTGGGAGGAGAGTGGCATTTGCAGAGTGTACTGTGGGAGCAGAGCAGACAGGATCTGGTGTGAGCAGTTGCTAAGCATGGCCCGGTGTGCCTCCCAACATCCCTGTAAGGTATCTGGTGTCATCGTTCCCTTTTTATAGATGAAGCAGAAAGGCTCAGAGAAGCTGAGTAATTTGTCCAAAGCCATCTTGTTTTGGGAGTGGATTTAGATCCATACTTGTTTGGTCCCAAAGACTACAGTGGCACTGTTATCAGGTCCCTTTGCATAGGTCAGAGACCAGTGACAGAAGGGGCTTAATCACATTGGCAGCCTGGGGGCAGTGGTTCGATACAAGAGAGGACTTCTTCTATCTTCTTGACTGAAGGACCCTGAATGCCTCAACTGGGACGTCCCTGAAACTTTTTCCTCACATGAATCTGCTGAGTCTAGAATAAGCCACTTCTGTGGCTGTGTCTGAGGACATAGAAGTGGGGAATGAGATGACCTTGGTGACTCTCCCTTCCTGGGGAAGGGCTGAGGTAGTAGGAAGTGAGGGAGAAGTGGGCCGTGGCCCCATGGCTTCTGCAGGCCAGGCTCAGTGAGTGACAGATGGGGGTGGAGGCCAGGAGAGGCCACAAGGAGTAAGAATCGGCATGGGGGTGGGGTTAGGGCCTAAGCTGTCCTGGGAAAGGGGCCAAATAGGCCCAGACCAGTCTTCTTCCTCCTCCTTGTTCATGTCTGAGGCCACTGAAAGCACTGAAGGTGCCCACCAATGCCTCTGCAGCTGGAATGCAACCTGGGGGAGGGGGTCCTCTTTGGAGAACTTTGACAATTCACTGGCTGGGGGCTGGGGACCATGCTGGGAGATGGCTGGGGTGACAGGGGAGGGCCAGGGAGCATATTAGGAGAGTTAAAGAGCAGCTAAGGAGAAGGTCAGAAGGCAGCTGGGAGAGGTTGGGGAACATGTTGGGAGAGGGTCTGGAGGCATGCTGGGTCAGAGTTGGGGGCATGCTAAAAGAGTCCCAGGGAGCATGATGGGAGAGGGCTGGGGGCATGCTGGGAGAGGGCTGGGGACATGCTGGGAGAGTCCCAGGGAGGATGCTGGGAGACGGCTGGGGAGGAGGCTGGGAGAGGGCTGGGGACATGTTGGAAGAGTCCCAGGGAGGATGCTGGGAGAGGGCCGGGGGCATGGTGGGAGAGGGGGATGCAGAGAGCAGCTTGGAAAGTCCCCAGGACCAAGTTTATCCTTGCCTGCCAGAGGAGCTCTGTTGAAAGGTTCCTTAGGGCAGGGATAGGAGCCCTCATGGCTGATTGTCCCCCAGGCTGCTAATGAGAAGTGTTTCAAGGCCCCAGTAGGTGCCATGACAGAGCCATCTACTGCCTCTGTGGCCCTGGGTGAGCCCCTGCTCCTTGGGCCTCAGTTCTCTCACCTGCAAAATGGAGGTTTGGCTAAGAACCCTGAAGTCTTTGCTTCTGATTCTGTCACCTGAAAGCTCCAGGGGTCTGTCCCCTACTCAGCTGGCTTCCTCAGGTTGTGGGATGCTCTGAAAGCCCTTGGGGGAATCAGTGTTGCTAGAGTACCTACTATAGACTAGGCACTAGATATTAACCTTGCGTTCTTGACTATAGACTAGGTACTGCTTGTATTTTACAGACACTAACCTTGCATTCTTGAGGCGGATGCTGATATCTTCCATTTTACAGATGGGTACTTGAAGCTCAGAGGGGTTAAGCGACTCTTCCAAGGGCACACAGTGGTGTGGTGTCCAGATCTGTCCACTCTCAGGCACCCCTTCTGGAGCTGAGTCCCAGGCCTGAGGACAGCTGGCTGGGCTGGGGAGAAGGGTTAGGGCTCCTGAGCTGGGCAGGGGGTGATGGGGCTGCCTCAGAGCAGGCTGGGCTGTCTGGTGGAAGGAGAAAAAGCACAGGTTTGGGATCTGAGGTTCCCTGTGGTCTGGCCCCAGTGCTATGACCACAGCATTGCTTTCCACTTTCGTCCCTCACAGTCACCCTCTCTGGGCCCCAGCTCTGGACAGGGAGTCACTCAGTGATCCTTGGGCTCAGGGACCAGGCAGTGAGGCCAGAGTTAAAGATAGCTGGTGCGGGTGGCGGGCATGGAGTGGTCACTTGAGCTGGGGCTCTGTCTGTCCTCAGATTGGGGAGGGTGGCTGGCTTTTCAGGGGCCGAGCAGGAGGGGGTGGATTTGAGGTCTCATTTGAAGCTTGGGGTGACCCTCTCTTGGGGTTTAAGGCAGCCATGCAGTTCTGGATTTGATTGGTGTGTGGGGGTAACTGGGGCCCTGGGCTTGAGTGACCCCAGGAAAGGCGGGGTGGAGGCTGAGTGTGGAAAGTCTGGAAGCTGAGTGTTCTCCTGCTCTTTATCTGGGAATACCAAGCAGAGTGGGCCCAGCGCTAGTCGGGGACTAGGATGGCTGGGAATATGGGTTTCAAGGCAGCAAATCTACCCCTCCCTCTGGGTGCCCTAGGTGAGGGTGTAGGTCACCTGGCTGTCGCCGGCTCTCACAGGGGCACATCAGACCCCTTCCTGGCCCCACTTAGTGCCAGTCTAGCCCTTCTGCCCTCTGTCCCTGCACTGGGGAACCCCAAAGGGCCCATTCACCTCCTCCACTACCTCCCCGCAGCTCAGGTCCAGCTCAGGCCTTTCTGGAAGCCATCCTGGGTCCTCCGGGTGGGCCATGCTCTTTGTCCTGGGGCCACCTGTAGCTTGCACCCCAGGGCTCATTGCTGCTGTTTGCTTTTCTCGCTGAGGGGGCACAGGCCTGATTCCTTCTCGTTCTTAGGGCCTGCTTGGCTCAGAGAGGGCATCTCTGGCTATTGAGTGATGATCCTCTGAAACTGACTGCAAGTAGCAAGAGTCAGCCGGAGCCAGAGAGGGTCCATGTGGGAGCCCCCCGCACTCCCTGGGAAGATAGGAGCTTAGGTCTTCAGACCACTGGTCGGGGCTGATGTCAGGGAAGGCAGGGAGCACCCTTTGAAGGGAGGTCTAGCAGGGATACGGGGTGCTGGCCAAGCCACCCCCCGTGCAACTGCCCTGGGTTTTGGTACTGGGTAGTTGTGTCCTTCCAGAATCCTCTGAGTCCAGAGCCCACAGAGCCAGGCTGGAGGGACTGTGCTTTTGAGCTTTATTCTTCCCCCAGCTGCTCTGCAAGGGGTGTTAGAGCCCTGGGAACCTCCAGAGAGTTGTTTCTTGGATGCTCTATTGGGGGGTGGGGGGGTGAGGGAACCAGTTTGGGAGCAAACACACAGGTTCTGTGTTGGCCTGAGCGCTGGCCTGCATGGGGGAGGGCTGTGTCTGGTCCCGGGGACTGACTGGGGAGTGTGGCTTAGGGGCCCAGCTGCGGCTGGCACATGCGAGGCAGAGCTCTGGGCGGCCCCTCGCACATCTGTGCCCAGTGTGCCTGCTCACAGCGAGGCCTTGTTTGGGAAACACAAGGAGCCCTGGTACGGCCTGAGGCCCGGGCAACCACGGCAAGCCACCCCACGGAGACCCCTTCCTCGGGGTGATGTGTATGATGCTGGGGAGGGGAGTGGGATGACAAAGCTTGGCAGGAAGAGAAGCTGAGTCTGGAAGATTCTGCCGGCTCAGATGAATGCAATGGCATCACATCATGAACACACTTGAATCTTCACCTCAGCCGCCAAAGCGTCAAGAGTGGGAATGGCCCTTCTTCATTCCCGGTCCCGCACGGTCCACATCTGGCCCGAGATAGAATTCCAGAGAGCTTTGGATGCTGTGGCCTGGCCTCCTTTGATCTCTGATTTCTTCCTTTGATCTCTAATTAACAAGCCTCAAACTCTAAAGTTCTCAGAATTAGGTGTGGCCACGGTTCTATAGGCTACTCTGGGGGGACTGAAGGAATTTTGGAGAGGGTTTTTTTTTCTTCCCTAACTGTACATCTTATGCACTGCCCTGAAACCCTTCCTGCATGACACCTCTGCTGTTTTCTGGAAGCATTAATTGTAATAAGTAGGCAGCTGCGGTGGGACCCGAGTGTCCAGGCTGTGGGGGTCCTCACCGGGTCTTCCAGTCCGTGAACACCGGGCAAGCCACTGAACCACTCAGCTTCCTCGTCGGTCAGGTGGGGACAAATGATACCACGAAGATGGTGCAGGGAAAGAACCAGCTGGTGCGTGATGCTCTGGGGACACTGCGGGAGGAAGAGGAGGCCCTGGCTGTGAGGAGGGAGGGCCTGTTTGGGGGGTGGGGACAGGAGAGGTTTGAGGGTGCCTGGGTGAGCCTAGGAGGTTGGTTGTGTCCCTGCTTGCCCTCAGCTGGAGTAGAGACCACCTGTCATCTGCAGAAGTGCCAGGCAGGCCAGGAGTGGGGCTGTGGCTGCTTGCCGGGTCCGTGTCTATCTCGCCCTCCACCAGGTCAGGGGGATCCAGGGGTGTTGCTGACACGTGAGCAGGGAGGGCAGGGAGGCGCCAGGATGGTGCTCCTCCCCTGCAGAAGTCAGCTTCTGGCACTGCCACCCTTGGCTCTCCAGAGGCCCTGCCCTCCTCATGCTTCCCCCCTGCCCCGCATCACCATCGTCCGCATAAAGCCCATCTCCTGAAGCTGGGGGCCTGGCCTGGCTCACTTACGCTGTTCCCTGAGCACATGTGAGCTTGTGGTCTGCCAGGCGGGGCTCGGTCACCCCAGCTGGCAGATGAGGAGACCGAGGCTCAGAGAGGTTCGGTAACTTGCTTGAGGTTTCATGTCTAGTAAGGGCCTGACTTGGGCCTTCATAACTCTAAAGCCTGTGTGTGTGCTCTCCCACTTTACACATGGCCTCTGGACACTTCAGCATCTCACTGTTGGTGGTCTCGTACGTCACCTGTTGCCTCAGCCTGTTGGCCCCCTCTCTCCCCTGGGACTCCGCTTTCCTGCTCCTGCCTTGTGTGGTATTGATTATCCAGAGGGACTGGAGGCTTTGCCCAGGGGCCATCCTCTGTACCGGTCCTGCTGCCTCAGGAAGCTGCTGGGGCTGCCTCCCCAGCTCAGGGTCTTCCCTGCCTGGCCCAGTCCCCTGGCCAGCCTTTTCCTACCTCCTGCCTCCTCCCTCTTGGCTGGGCCAGTGTCCTGAGAGTCCCGGGCGTGACCCTGCACTTCTCTGAAGCCTGGCTAAGCCATTCCCTTCCACCTCTGCAACCTGCCCACCCCTTCCAGTGCCATCCTCTGTCTCTGGCACGATGCAGTGGGAGCCTGCCGGCCTGAGCTTTCAGGACAAGGTGCTGGGTGTTCCACTCCTGTGTTCTGTGCTCATTGGTCACCTGGTCCCCGGTCATGTGAGAGCATGCCTGGGGGCCGCCGACCCCATTGTATGTGTGTGCCATTCAGCCCGTGCCCCCGTGTCTTATTCAGGGTGGAAAGGTCTCCATTTTCCTGCCTTCCTTACAGGGCTCTGAAGAGTGCCTGCAAGAGGCAGGTGCTGACGGGCTCAGGACAGATATCCTTTGGGGTCAGGGCCCCTGAGGCAGGGGTGGTGCTGAGGAACGCTGGAGGCCCAGTACATTCTGTCGCCAGAGAGGCAATAGCTGCTGTGCTCCGAGTGGTGCTCCAGGCTGGGTTGTGCTCGGGGGCTGTTCTGCATGTCTCGTCTCCTCTCATCCCGCTGGTGCCCTGATGAGGACAGCTGATCTGTGCCAGCTGTCAGGAGCAGCCTGCATTTGTCCACGCTGGGGTGCAGGAAGGATGGGGACAGGTATGGGGTGTGCCCCGGGCCCTCATGCTGTCCTTGTCATTCTCTCTGTAGACCGAGGGCACTCGACTGCAGAAGGATCTCCGGACCTACCTGGCCTCTGTCAAAGGTAAGGGGCAGGTGGGGCTCTTGGGGCACACCCGGCCTGGGGAGGGGGGCTTCATGGGACACTGAAGGACCTTTGCCATGTGCTGCTGATGGGTACAGAGCTGGGAAGGGGAGCAGGGTTTGTGGTGGAGGGGTAAGGGCTGGTAGTGGGGACCCACACACCTCCAGGGCCTTTGGAGGTGGGGGCAAGAGTGACCGTAGCCCTGGCTGCAGCATGGCCCTTCTGCCCCACAGCCATGCACGAGGCCTCCAAGAAACTGAACGAATGTCTGCAGGAGGTGTACGAGCCCGACTGGCCTGGCAGGGATGAAGCAAACAAGATAGCTGAGGTGAGCGTGAGGCAGGTGGCCTCAGTCCTTCCCGGAAGGCCCTCCTTGTCTCAGCTCCCAGCCTGTTCCTCGCCCACGGGGACAAGCCCTTCTGGTTTTCAGGCATCCACATGCCATGTGCCCTTGGGCAAATCACTTCGGCTCCCTGACCCTGGGCTTATCCGTTCCCTTAGAGTTGCCCCATGAGAGGCCACAGGGCAGGAGTGATTTTATAGTACACCCATTCCACACCCAAGGAACCCAAGCTTCTGAGAAGCCTCTGAGCTGCGAAGTGATGGGGCTGAATCTGACCCCAGGTCGCTGGGAGGAGAGGGCGGGAGACTGGGTGCGGCCCAGCTCGCCCGGCTGTATACTCAGGGACTCTTACGTCCTTCAGAACAATGACCTCCTCTGGCTGGATTATCACCAGAAGCTGGTGGACCAGGCACTGCTGACCATGGACACATACCTGGGTCAGTTCCCTGACATCAAGGTGAGAGGCACTCTCTATAGATCGGTCCTGCTCTGGCCTGGTAGCCTGTGCAGGGGAGTGGGAGAGGGGACAGAGGGGTGGGGGGAAGGGTCAGCCTCTGCCCCGCTCAGGCACTGAGGTGGCCATGCCCCGAAGGCAGGCATCTCCCTCACCCAGCAATTCATCCCTCCAGGGCTGCTCCCTCTGAGGCCAGCCCACCAGCCCCCAGCCCTGGGCCTTTCAGAGCTGACAGCTTTTGGGCCCTGAACCTTTGGGTCTCCGGACTAGGGGAAGAGACCCCGTGGTGCATGTATGCGTGTGTGGCCATGTCACTGTGGAACGACTATAGGGTTGTATAAGGTGTATTGAGGGCATGTAAGGCCTGGGCCTGTGTGCCTATAGGTGTCCTGCATTAGCCTATGTGTGCTTAGAAGGGAATGTATGTATTGTTGTGTGTATTCCCTCTTATCTGGGTGTATATGTGTTATTGTGTGTGTTCCGAGAGCCGGCCCCCAGGTACTGGGAACTGTCAGTGTGCCAGGGTCCCCACTGAGGCCAATGAGCCCCAGATGCTTCAGACGTGGAAGCAGAGATGTTGAGCCCAGATGCTGACTGCTGTGCTAGACCTGATCCCCGGGGAGTCAGGCTCCATGCTGGCCCCCATGGCCGCCCAATGCAGATGGCTCAGGCTCCTGAAGAGGCCTTATGAAGAGTATGGAAGGGAGGCTAATGGTGGTGGCCTGGGAGAAGAGAAGCCTGGGGTCCAGGAGGAGTCTTTAAGGAGCTGAGGGCCAGGCCAGGGTGGAGGTTTGTCCCACAGTACTGGCTGGAGGGTACTGACAACAATGGGTGGATACTGAAGGACATGGTTTCGCCTCTGTATGAGAAAGGACCCCAGAGGGCAGGGACTGCCTCGAAGGTGTGAGCTCTTTGCCACCGGAAATGTTGGAGTACGTGTTTCAAGCATGTATGAGATGCCCTTCTTGAGCCCGGGGTCGACTGCCCTGGGCCCTTCGTCTTCCCCCAGTTTCTTTGGGCCCAGCCTGGTCAGCATCTCAGCATGGGTGAGGCCCTGTTCAGCACCGCTCCCCCACCCCGTCTGTCCTCCAGTCACGCATTGCCAAGCGAGGGCGGAAATTGGTGGACTATGACAGCGCCCGGCACCATTACGAGTCCCTCCAAACCGCCAAAAAGAAGGATGAAACCAAAATTGCCAAGGTAAGGGCTGGATGGCAGGGCTGCGGGGGAGAGTTTTCAGGCTGGGTACCCACGTCCCTTGGAGGGGCCTTCCTCTGTGCTGCCCTCCCTGCACCCCTTTGCACTGTTGACTGTCTCTGCTCCCCAGGGGCAGGAACCATCAATCTCGCTTGCAGATGGCTTTATAGCAGGTGACTAGTCCCAGGTAGCAGAGGCGGGTGGAGGATGGTGCTGGACCCACGGCGGCGAGTGAAAGGCCCTTGCGGGCACCTGGGTGAGGGCCCACTTCCTGCCCATCCTCTGGTGCTTGCTCTGGCCCTTGGTTCCTCCACCCCACTCTGAGGCCACTTTCCAGGATGAGAACAGGCCTGGCTTGGGTTTCACTGGAACGGCCCTGCCCGACCTGGCGTGCTCTGAGTGGAATTCTGTCATGGGATCCGATGTGACCCTATCTCAGCTGGAACAAGCCTGGGGGCACAGGGCTTGGGCTGGCCACACTGTCCACAAGTGAGGGGCCGAGGGTGGGTCCCCCTCCCCTCCCCAGCCCACCCCCACCCTGGAGCAGGACCAAGCTTGCTGAGCCCCTCTGCCCCTGCTAACGATTCTCACATTTTGCTTTGCAGTTGGAGTGCAAGTTTGCTTGCACAGTTTGCTTTGCACCCCCTTCTCTGCCCCTTGCCTGGGGCTCCCCTTAATTCTCTTGACCTTGAGGGGCCTTTACCTGCTGGGGGGCTGGCCCCCTGGAGGGGCGGCCAGCTTGTCTGTCACTGTGTTTGGGACGTTTGGACTTGGTGTTTAATATCTGTGTCTCTGTTTCTCTCTCCCCATCTCCCTCCTGTTTCTCCACTCTCCTTCGCCTTGACCTCCCTTCCCCAACCCCAGCCTGTCTCGCTGCTTGAGAAAGCCGCCCCCCAGTGGTGCCAAGGCAAACTGCAGGCTCATCTCGTAGCTCAAACTAACCTGCTCCGAAATCAGGTGACACTGGCTTCTAACCTTGCACGTGCTGGCGCCTTCTGGTCTGTTGTCCTGTCCTTGGCGCTGGGCGCCCGTCTTGCACTGCCCGGCGCGGGGGGAGGGCTCAGTCTCTTTCCTGGGTTGGTGGGGGGCAGGACTGTTTTCAAATGCCTCTGCTGGGAGAGCTCCTGCTTCAGAGGAGACCTGAGGTCAAATGTGGGTGACTCAGAGGGGCCTGGGGCTCCGGTTAACCTGGGGTGGACCGCAGTCTGTTGCTTCATGCCTGGGTCTCTGGTAGTCCTGAGAATCTATGAAATCCTAGCCTCTGGGAATGCAGGAAAGCCTCCGAGCCATTTGCCCTCTCTGAGGGCTCCTGTCCGAACATGTGTTGTCCTTCAAGCCTAGTAAAAGTTGTGAGGTTATCCAGAATTTGCTGAGGAGACCCACCTGCCCAGAGAGGCGAAATCTCCAGCTCGAAGGGACCCTTGGGAACTGTGGGCCCTCATGGTGCCCCTAGAGGGGAAACCTTGGGAAGGCTCTGCAAGTGTGTTTGGGATCTGAGACCTGGGGCCTGGAGGGTTGGCTCTTTGGGAGTTTCTCGAAGGGCAAACTGTGCACCACAGTGGTTCTGGAGGGCTTCTTGGAGGAGGCCTTTGTACAGAACTCCTGACTGATCTTAATACCCTGGTAACACTTCGCTCTTCGCAGACCTCTGCCGTTGGGATGGACTGGGTGCCTGGTGAGCGCAGTGTGGCCAGGGACGGCTAGATACACCCTGGGAGAGGTGGCCTCATGGTTTCTCTCCAGGGAAACTGGCAGGACTCCAGCACCCCTTCGTGGTCCTGAGGTGGGGGTGCGCAACAGAGCCCTGACCCAGCAGGTTGGGTTTCTCTTTGGGCAGTGGCCCCATTTTTTCTGGGCCACCTCCTGATTTCATCATCTTCAACCTGCACATGTTGAACGCTTGTAATGTGGAGTGTTCTGGGCTCAGCATGGGCTCGCAGCCCAATTTCTTATCTGACCTGCTGCCTGATTTCTTTTAGACTAGAGTTATGGGGTGACTTTGGAGGCACTGAGTTGTTGACAGTCCTACCCTGAGGGTGGCTTGACCCTGGATCTCTAAAGTCTGGGGGAGATGGCCCTCAGGAGGTGAAGGAGGAGCTAGAGGTTGGGGCACCATCCCTGCCTGTAGAGTTCAGGACTCCTGGCTGGAGGGGGTTGGGGCCACTGACCCAGACCCAGGCTTTCTGCATAATTTTCCCTGAGATGGGTTTGGCAGGAGACCAGGTGAAGATTTTTGTTGCCTCTGGGAGTCTATGGAGCTTGGGGTGGTGCCTGTGGCTGCTTTTGAACTCCCGGGTGGGGTGTGGATAGGGGATCCTGCTGGGAGGGCCCCATCCCCCCGCCTCAGGGGAGCCACTAGGGAGGCTAAGGCATATGATCTCATCTTTGGATGTTGGACTGCAGATGTTTGGCCTTTCAGCCCAATTGGCTTTCCCATTTGGACCCAATTTTTATTTGAGCAGATCCTCTTTCTGCCCCCACCCTGCCTCACGCCTGGCTGGAAGCTGGGGAGTCTTCTGAGTTCCCACGGGCAGCTGTCTGGCTGTGAGCTGGGGCACTGTGGTCCCGGGGCTGCCCTGCTGGCTGACTTGACTTTGGGGAGATAGTGTGACCTGGTGAGGCTGTGTTCTTTAAGCTGACCAGTGCCACATATTCCCTGGGCCAGTTCTGAGCTGCTCTCCGTACTGGCCACAGTCCCCTAAAACCTGCCTGCGGGACCCCAGTGCCCCGTGGCATGGTGAGCGGGCCTGTTTCCATCTGTTCCACGTGTCCGTTGGCGTGTAGCCAAGCCACCGGGGCTTCAAGATCTCTCCAGCAACGGAAAGCTCTTCCCCGACCCCCTGCCCCCTCCAGTGCTTCAGAAACAGCCAGAATATGAAGAATGTGACCCAAAGGGAATGACAGACACAGGCCCTGACTTCCAGGAACGCTAAAACGGAGCCACCCTGTTCTTCACAGGATTGCTGGGTGTGCGAACAGAGTTTGGCCTACAGCAATGAGCTGCTAGGCCATCCTCAGTGTCATTGTCACCACTGTTCGTCTGGGGAGTCAGGACCAGTGTCGTGGGGTAGTGGCCGAATCGCCATGGAGAGGTGGTCTCTGGGGGTACGGGAGCTGTGCCAGAGCTCCTGGGGAACGTGGGTCTTCAGCCAGACCCGTGGCAGTTGGGTGGGAGGGGTATGTGACAGTGCCAGAACTCATTCTGTGGGTTCTACAGACCCACAGTACCTACCTGAGTGGCCGACAGTGGAGTATGGCAGGGTGGGCCTGCTGGGTCTGGTCCTCTCCAAGAGCTGCCGGAGGCGTGCATGCTCAGGCAGACATTTCTTTTCTTCCTTTCTTTCTCTCTTTCTCTTTCTTTTCTTTCTTTCTTTCTTTCTTTCTTTCTTTCTTTCTTCCTTTCTTTCTTTCTTTCTTTCTTTCTTTCTTTCTTTCTTTTTTTCTTTTCTCTTTCTTTTCTTTCTTTCTTTCTTTCTTTCTTTCTTTCTTTCTTTCTTTCTTTTTCTGTCTTTTGTCTTTCTGTCTTTCTTTCTGTCTCTTTCTTTCTGTCTTTCTTTCATCTTTCTGTCTTTTGTTTTTCTGTCTTTCTTTCTGTTTCTTTCTTTCTTTCTTTCTCTCTCTCCCTCCCTCCCTCCCTCTCTCTCTTTCTTTCTGTCTTTCTGTTTTTCTTTCTTTCTTTTGTCTTTCTGTCTTTCTTTCTTTCTGTCTTTCGTCTTTCTTTCTTTCTTTTGTCTTTCTGTCTTTCTTTTGTCTTTCTTTCTGTCTTTCTTTCATCTTTCTTTCTTTCTCTCTTTTCTGTCTTTTGTTTTTCTGTCTTTCTGTCTCTTTTGGTCTGTCTTTCTTTTGTCTTTCTGTCTTTCTTTTATCTTTCTTTCTCTTTCTTTCTTTCTTTCTTTCTGTTTTTCTTTCTTTCGTGTTTCTGTCTTTCTGTCTGTCTTTCTTTTGTCTTTCTTTCTTTCTTTCTTTCTTTCTTTCTTTCTCTCTTTCCCTATTCCACCTTTAATTTTTAAGTTAGATTTTAAACAGTTAGGCAAGGAGCTTATTCTAGCAAGCTCCAGCAACCTGAAGATAATTGTCATCAGGAGCAGGGTGGTCCCTCACTCCTCCAGCCCCACGCTCATCCCCGAGGCTGGGCTGGCAGGGAACAGCAGGGATAGTGGGCCCGGAGCTGGATGGGACAGCTGGGTGGGCTGCGGAAATCGTGTGCTTTGTGGCTCTGGTCTGTCGCTCTGGTCAGGTGGCTGCCTTTGCCAGAGGCCTGAGAATGTAAGGCTGCTGACGGGGAGTGTTCCCCCGGGGAGGGGCCTGCTGCGTTCCTGGGATGTGACTCAGACTCTGAATCCAAGTCACCCCCCTGAGTCACTGTTTCCAGCAGTGTCCTCCCAATGAGCTAGCAGAGCCCCTTCTCTGCCTGGTGTCTGTGACTCACTGCCACCCTCACCAGTCTCCGCCTTCGGCTCTGGGATGGGGCCTTAGCGCCACCTGGTGGGTGTCAGCGGGTCTGGAGGGCGCTGGGCCTGCCAGGGTGAGGGCTTTGGGGGTGAGCCCTGGAACCCTGCCCGGCAACCTAGCTCCCTCCTCCCCTGGCCCTGCCCTCACCCCCATCTTTCCCCTGTCCTTCTTGGATGCCTGAGCAGCTGCCTCTGGGCTCTGTGTGGTGGGGACAAGTCACAGAGGAAATGCTGCTACCACCTCCTATAAGGAGGTGAAATGCAGGCTGGGGGCTGGGGCTGAGTAGGAGCCTACTCTGAGAAAGGGGTACTCAGGCAGGGACAGCAAGGCCAAGGCCAAGGGAGCTGGGCAGCAGGCTGACACTTAGTCTGAGAGGGGTTCATGTGTAAGTGGTCAGGGTCCCTGCTGGGCTGGGTCTGTGACCTTCCTGTGCCCCAGCCTCTGGGCCCCTTGTCTGGAGCCTTCTTGTTGTGCTCTGCTCATTCCTCCTCTCCCTCCTGACTCACCTTGGCCTGACGGGGATGGGGGTGGGTGGGGTGTCCCTTTTACCATGGGGGTGGGAGGTTAGGGGGAGCAGATCTTGGGGCTGGGAGGTTAGGGGGAGCAGGTCTCGGGAGGTGGGAGGTTGGGGGAACAGATCTGAGCGGGTGGGTAGGAGGTTGGGGGAGCAGATCTCGGGGGTGGGAGGTTGGGGGAAGCAGGTCTTGGGGGGCGGGTGGGCCTGGCCTGGTCCCAGCTGGCTGGGACAGAGGCCTGGCGGAGGGGAGGGGAGTGACGGGTCTTGCCCCTCAGGCAGAGGAGGAGCTCATCAAAGCCCAGAAGGTGTTTGAGGAGATGAATGTGGACCTACAGGAAGAGCTGCCGTCCCTGTGGAACAGGTGAGTCCCCAGGGGTGAGTCCCCAGAGGTGGTGGCGCTGAGCCTTGGCTTCCCTTCTGAGGATGTCTGTCCGCTGTGCCCTGTGCCCTCCCACGGTTGGTGTCTCTGGCGAAGGTGGAGGTGTGTTGGTGTGTGTGTGTCTCCTGGGCCGCCCGCTGACCTGTGTGTTCTCTTTGCCCCTCCCTCCCTCCTTCCCACAGCCGTGTAGGCTTCTATGTCAACACGTTCCAGAGCATTGCGGGCCTGGAGGAGAACTTCCACAAGGAGATGAGTAAGGTAGGTCCCGGTGACCCCTTTGGGCCACACTCTGCTGCCAAGGGCCAGGGTCAGAGGCAAGGACGGGGCCGGCCAAGCTCCCTCTTTTCCTGCTGGGGCTTGGTGCACACTAGTGACCATAGTGCTGCCTCTGGGCCTTGGGGAGAGCCGCCTGGTCCTGGCCTCCAGGAGCTCCCCGCTCTAGAGCGTCCAGGCCCAGTGGGAGTGCTGGGGAGGCTGTGAGCAGGGCCCACATGCCTGGCCCCTGGGCCCTCCTCGCCCCATCCTATTCTCCCTGCCTGGATGGAACCAGCCCCTCCTGAGGTTTCAGTGTGTTCTCAGGCGACACTGGCTCAGGGAGCTCTGAGAATGCTGGCCCTTTCCCCATTCGTAGGCAAATAGTCAGTAAGTTCCTAGAATTTCTCAATTTTTTTCTCATGTTTCTTAAGACATTGAAACGCATCTGCTTTATCTGCCAGAATCCGGGGTAAGAAGGGGTCTGATTAGCTTGAATTCCTATGTTGTATTATTTTCATTTTAACTGGCAGTTAAACTACACAGCAGAGTTGGAGAGACCCAGTGTTGGCAGCCCCTCCCTCCGTGCACTCGAGGGGTCGCTGACTCTGTCTCTTGGGCCCAAAGGAACCAAGTGATGGCGGTGGAGTCCAGGCCCAGGGCAGGAGGAGAAGCAGCAGCTTGGAGCCTCTTCCTGAGCCACCACCCTGACTATGATTTCCTGCCTTTTAGGTCTTCCCATTCTTTTCCTTCCTGCCTTTAAACATTTGAGACAACTTATGAAAAGTTTAAAAAGGGAAGAGGTGTTTGGGGGAAGAAAACATTTATGTAAAGTAGGAGGAAAATTCAGTTCTGAGCTTCCTAGTAGCCAAAGCGAAAGAGGGAAATTTTTTTCAACAGTGAGAATCACTGTGTACATGGGATAAACCTCTTCTATCCTGTCTGTGGTTTTAGTGAAATCTTTGGCAGTTGTAGGGTGGCCTGAAAACATCTTGGCACAATGACCTTAACAATTAGAATCAACAGTTAGTTTGCAAAAACAATTTAAAAACATTTAAAAACCGTACAAGCTGCATGAGGCATTTTAGGAAATTTCTACAAGTAGAAAGAAGAGAGAGGATGGTCCTCAGAAGCAGTAACGATTGTAATGTAGCCCACTCCCTTCATTCTTCCCCTTCGTTTTTCTGGGTTTGGTGTGCAATTCCCAGCTCCCTACTCCTGGTAAGGGACGGGGAGCAAGAAGGGGTTAGGTATGGGGAGGAGCAGGGATGTTACTGGGGAGACAGAGGTGTTTGGTGGCCCCTGAGGCTCTCCCCACCTGCTTGCTTCCCCTTGCAGCTCAACCAGAACCTCAACGATGTGCTGGTTAGCCTGGAGAAGCAGCACGGGAGCAACACGTTCACAGTCAAGGCCCAGCCCAGGTGCGTGTAGCCCAGCACTGTCTGGCCATCTGGCTGAGGGTGGGGTGGAGGGAGGTGTGGTCTGGGGCAGGGTCCTGGGGCAGAGCTTGCTCATTCCTGAAAGACCAGGGCAGGGCTGTGTCTGCCCCGCCCTGGGGGTTTGGCCTCTCTGCTCAGGGGGACAGGTTAGGGTACCCCACATTCCTCTGGTGTGTGGCATCAGAGAAGGAGCACTCCTGGACAGTCTGAGCGTCACCTGACACCTGAGCCTGGGCCTGGGCCTGGCTTCCCCTCCTGTGGAGCCCAGCAGCCAGGGTGCCTGCAAAGCCTTGGAGGTGGGGCCCAGGGACTCCAAGCTTCCGTGCTGATGTGGAGCCACCTGGAAGGGGAGCCTTCCTCCCCCAGCAGGGGCATAGTGCCACCTTTTCCTTTCCTTGCTCCTGGGAAAGCCCAAGTCCCTGGATGGTGGCATCCTGCGCACGCACAAAATCATCCTTGTTCCTGTCCTTGGCCTGGTCTGGCCTCTCAGGGTCCCCTCCAGCTGCGAGGAGATTCCTGCTTCCTGAGGGGAAACCGTGAGGGAGGAGGGAAGTGCCTTGCCCTCTGGCTGCGGGTCAAGGGAAATGATAGCCGGTCTGGGATTTCCCTTCCGTTTTGGCTTGCACCTGTGACAGCACAGCCCACAGGGTATGGATGGACCTCAGCTTCCTCTCTGTGAAACGGGGAACGTTTATCTGTGTCTTGGGGCAACTGGGGGGCCACGGAGGACTAAGGAGTTATTCAGGGAATGTTGTTCTTCTTCTCCCTGAAAATGAACCAGAATGTGTGTGACTGAGAGAAAGGAGCCCACAGGGGGCCCTGAGGCCAAGGGGTGAGCAGGGGGCAGGGTAGGGGTGGGGAATCAAGGCCAGGTCCCTGCGGGGAGGAAGGGTCTCTCCCTGTGCTGGGCCTACAGGTAAGATGGGAGGGTGGTGAATGGAGGCCACCTGGGCAGTGCAGTGGCTGGACCCAGGCTTCCTGTGGGAGAAGGCTGGTGTGAGCGGATGGGGAGGGGAATGGAGGGGATGGGGGGAGTGGAGCTCTATGAACCTCCTTCACTGCAAGGTGGCCCATTTTGCAGCCTGGTTGCTTCCTTTCAGAGGCCTCCCAGCGGCCAGCTGCACCCCCCTCCAGGCACTGTGGGCCCCCAGAGCCCCTGTGTACTGAACCACAGGCAGGGTGGGTGGCCAGCAGTCTCCCTCAGCTGGTCAGCCCTGGTTCGGGGCTGCACCCTCTCACTTTGTCAGCTCTGTTCCAAGGCGCCTGGCTGCATGCCCAGGTCAGTGGGGTTCCTGGGACTGGGCGATGGGGGTTAGGGTTAGGGCAGGGTCAGGACCTCTTCATGGCCTTTGAGCTTTAGGGGAGGCTTTGCCCCTTGGCACCCCTCTGAGCAGAGGGGTTGCTGATGAGGAAAGGGAGCAGGCCAACCTCAAATTGGGCGTTTCCCCAAAATGAAGGCCTCTGCGTCCCGTCCGTTCCCACAGAAAGAAAACTAAACTGCTCTCCCGGCTGCTCAGAAAGAAGAACAGGTACCGGCACCGAGTGCTGCATTGTGGGGGTGTCTGGGGCCGGCACCTGGCCGGCTGACCCCTGTGCATGCGCCTAGCATCCTGCTCCGAGGGTGCCACTAACCCCTAACCTGTGTCCCCTGTTTGGTGCTGCGGGCAGGGCTGTTGTGGGAGGGAGCCGGCGGGGTGGCAGGGCTATGCTGTGGCCTGTGTGTGTGTGTCGTGGGGTCGGAGGGCTCAGGGGCTATCCGGTGGGAATGAGGAGGGCAGACAGCCTGAACTCGGTTGAGTGGGTTCCTCTGTGTGCCACAGCCCGTCCACCTGGCTGTGGCCCAGACCAGGAGGTTCCAGATGGGAACATGCGTCCCCAGACGGGAGGAATGTAGCCAGAAAGGAGCCTCGGCGAGAGGGGAAGGGGAAGGGGGTCTTGTAGCACAGTGGTGGGTTTTAAAATCTGTGTGTGTGTGTGTGTGTGTGTGTGTACTATGTTTATATGTATGCTTTAAGGAGGCAAATACATTCCCACGAAACACAAATTCAGTAGAGATGAGAAGGGACCACGATGTCTCTCACACGCCTGTCCCATCATCTCAACACCACCCCCCAGCCCCACCCCACCCCCCAGGCTGTGTGGTCAGTAGCTTCTTTAGATCCTTCTAGAACTGCCCTGTCCAACACTTGCCCCGGGAGGCTGGTGAGCACTTGAAATGTGGCCAGTGTGACTGAGCAGTTGAACTTCTGGTTTCACTTAATGTAAATATAACCTTCAACAGCCATCTGCGGCCGGTGGCTAGTCTTTATCGGTACCGTCCCATGGTTTCCTTATGCAAGAACAAACGTACATTTTCATTTTCTGCCCCCTTGCCCCCAAGTGGTGCTCATGTGAGAGACTGCAGCCTCTCACCCCCGGATGCCACTCTGTGGCCCTCTGCCCCAAAGGGCCTGTAGACGCAAAGGTGTGGATGGTGACCGCGGTGTGGGTGGGAGCATGGGCCCTGTGAGTCGGGCAGTGGTCAGTGTCCCGGTGTGAGTGGGTGGACTGGCGGGGAGGCCGGCCGAGGCCTTTGGGGGCTGGCTGAGGAGGGGGGCCCAGCTAGGTACAGGGGCCGCTGCAGACGTGTGGGATGAGACTCATTCGCCTCTAGGATGTTTGGCTTTCTCGTGCTGTGGAGCTCGGCTCCCTGGTGGAGCCCAGCGGTGGCCTGTGGGTGGCTTCCCTGAGGACCGAAGACCTCCAGCTTGGAGTTCCTCCCGGGCCATCACTGTCTCCAAGGCAGGCCCTGTGCCCACACCCTTCGTTTCCACCCATTCTGAATCACGCGTACACGAACTTCTCACCTGTAAGCACGGGGACACACACTCATACACACGTGGACATCGCATTTTCACGGTGAATCTATGTGAACACACACACATACACGCTCTCCAATTCACATGTTAACAGACACATGCTCATACGCGCATGCACATGCATTTCCACACGGATCCGTGCACACATCCCATCACAGGCACACCTGTGCATTTGCACATTCCCTTTTGTACGCAGTGACTTCCCTCCATTGAGCTTTCTCCCCCGTCTTGCCTCCACAGTGACAACGCCCCTGCAAAAGGGGACAAGAGCCCTTCGCCTCCTCCAGATGGCTCCCCGGCCGCCCCGGAGATCAGAGTCAACCACGAGCCTGAGCCGCCTAGCTCAGCAGCAGCAGGGGCCGCCCTCCCCAAGTCCCCGTCTCAGGTAGGCACCGTGCCCCCTCCCCTGCTCCCTCTTCTTCCTGCTTCTCTCTCCTTCCCAGTCCTCTCCCCAACACCGGCCTGGGCTCCCCTCAGCGGCCCTGCCTTCTCCTGGGAACGCCTGTGACCGTGTGTCTCCCTCTGCTCCCCCACAGCACCCTCTCCTTCCCTCTCTCCCTGACCCTTGGGGCTGCTGACCTCCTCATCTTCCTTCCCCCCCCTACAAGGGGCTTGGGGCCCTCAGCCCCAGGGCATCCAGATCTGCAGAGGCCGTTGCTTTCTGTCCTCCTCATCTTCTCTCTTGGCATGATGCCATGCAGGACCTCCACAGGGTCAGCGAGGGAAAGGGCTTGGGGAGGGGAGCATGAGGTAGCCAAGGGGCACAGGCCCTGGGCTTCCAGAAGCCTCCCCCAAGAAGCTTGGCCCCCACTCCTACCCCCACCGGGTTCCTCCAGCTTTCTGCCATGTCCCCAGGAGCTGGCCTGCGGCCCCGTCTGAACTGATAGGCTTTCCCAGCTGTCAGCTCCTGGCAGCAGCCCTCTTGGTGGTTGGCCATGACCCTCCCCACAGCTGATTAGATGTGAAGAGTGTGACAAGAGCCCACACTTGAATAGTACTTGCTCTGGGCCCAGCACTATGCCACCACTTCCCACATTTTCATTCATTAAACCGTCACAGCCACCCTGTGAGGCAGATGCCCACCCCATCTCAACAAGTGAGGAAACCAAGGCTGGGGGGCGGGGCATGGTTCCTGACTTGCCGGAGGCCCTCCATGGGCAGGTGTGTGGCCATCCTGCCTGGCCCTCTGCTGGGCCCTGGCTCCTGCTCCATGCTGGCCTTCACGGGTGACAGACAAGAGAGCCTGGGCCCCTCCCGCAGGAGATGCAGAGAGGGTCCTGGAAGGGCAGAGAGCCCAGGTCATAGCTATTTCTCAGCGACAGCTTCTCTCCTCAGTGTCTCACCCAGGTGGGTGACAGCCCAGAACTGCAGCCCCTCCCCCGCCGCCCTGCCCCCCGGGCTCTCCCTTCTTTCTCCTCTTCTTTTCTGTTCCCTCCCTGTCTCTCTCCTTCCACTTCCTCCCCCTCCTGTCCCCTTCTCTGTCATCCACTCTGTCTCTGCACAGCATTTCTGGACCTCCTGCTTCCGTCTCCCTCTAGGGGTGGCGCTGTGGTCCTGCGCCTCAGGCAGCCGTGACTCTTCTTGTCTTCCTCAGTTACCTGGGTGGGGCCAGGGCCTGGGGTGTGACTAACCGTGGCTTTGTCTCTGTCTGTCCCCCCTCCCCCACCCCCACGCTCTGCTGTGCCTCGCTGTGCGGCCCCTCACCTGCTGCCGACCCACAGCTCCGGAAAGGGCCACCAGTCCCTCCACCTCCCAAACACACCCCGTCCAAGGAGGTCAAGCAGGAGCAGATCCTCAGCCTGTTTGATGACACGTTTGTCCCTGAGATCAGCGTGACCACCCCCTCCCAGGTCAGCCGCGGCCACCGCGGCCCAGCTCTCTCTTACTCTCTCGGGACATGCATGGCCTTCTTCCTTCATCCCACGCCCTACGCCTCTGCCTCAAGAGCCAGAATCTGGCCTGAGAGGTTGGCCCAGAGCCTCCCCCTTGCTCATTCATCCACCCCTCCATTCATCCTTCCCCATCCATTTCTGAGCATGGACTGTGGCTAGATGCAGGGACACAGTCGGGTGGTCCTCGGGCAGCTGGTCAGCTTGGTAGTGGCCTCATGCTTCCACTGGTGCGATGGGTGAAGAGGCATCAGCAGGGAGGATCCCGGCCAGTCCAGGAAAGGCCTCCTGGAGCAAGTGACATTTGCCAGGTGGCTGCAAGTAGACACATTGCTTTAGCCAGAGTCAACAGTGTGTGTGTATGTCAGGAAGGGTAGGACATGGGCTCAGGAGGTCAGAGTTCAGTGTGTGCAGAGTGCAGCAGTGGGGCAGTGAGAGGAGGCAGGGGGGAACACAGTTGGGAAGGCCCTGGAAAGTCTGGCCAAGGCACATAGACTGTAGCTCCCAGACACGCCGACTGGCCTTAGGAGTGGGACAGTGCTTGGGCCACGGAGCAGGGCTGCTGCTCGGAAGTGTCCTGAGAAGGCATGTAATGCTCATCCATAAGTGGACAGAAGGAGGGCTGAGCAGGAAGGTTACTGCGGAGGCACGGATGTGGGCTGTACAAGGTCAGATGGGTTCGCAGAGGCCACTGTGTGCTCAGCCCTCCAAGCCTGCCCTCCAGGCCTCGAAGCCAGGGCCCTTCCCACTACGGCCTCGCCTGTGGTGCAGGCTTGCTGATCCCAGGCTGTGGCTGGCCCGTGCTGGAGGGCTGCCCTAGAACTACTCTGCCCAGGGCCTCTGGTTACTGCCTCCTGCCTGCTCCTTTGCACAAGCTCAGAGGCCTGGGTTTGGGGGGTGGGGAGAGGCGGTGCAGGGCAGAGGGTGAGTGTGGAAGGAGAGGCGGTTGGGAACTGAGGATGGTGGTCTCTGCTAAGAGTGGCCTAAGGCTGAGTGGGCTTCAAGCCGGGACAGAGTTCTTTGAGTTAGAAATAGGAACTTCCGGTATGGGGTGGCTGGGTGGGCAGGTGGGCGATTTGTTGGCTCGGGCCCGGCAGGCCTGGGAGCCCCTGTCTAGAAGGTGACCAAGGCCGGTTCAGGGGCCCCTGAGAGGGGAGGACACCGGGTGGCATGACCTCCGGGACAGCTCGCTGCTGGAGCACTCACCAGCCTGAGTAGGCCTCCGCCCTAGAGGTGCACATGAGGGACACGGGGTCACACAGAGCGCTAAGAAACGCTCAGTAGGGGATGGTGCCAGCCCCTTATTGACACGACCTTGTTGGGTTTTCACCTGAGCTGTTAGGAGGGGGTTCTTGCCCCCGTTCAGCAGGCGAGGACCCCGTGGGCCTGCCCGGCAGCCACACCACCCTCACCGAGCGTGTTGGCCTCTCTGTGCTCACTGCATGCCTCCTTGCTACCCCCTCTGCCCACTCCAGGGACCCAGGTCTCTGCCCGGGGTGGGAAGCCTACACCGTGGGTGCTGTTGCTGGGGGCTGGGGAGGGCTGTCTGTGATGCTGTGCTCACAGGGCTGCTGGGCAGGGCTGAGGTGAATAGCCTGCATCCTTGCACCGGAGGACAGTTGTGGTCCTGCATGGTGGGTAGCTGGCTCGCTGGGAGGCAGGGAGGGAGGATGTGGTCTGCCCTTTGGTGCCCCTGTCCCCTTGGAGCACAAAAGGGCAGCTGTCTGGGCTTGAGTGACCTCTGAGAAGGAGCTGGTGGTGGGGCTACTTGGGGGAGAGAAACACTGCTACCAGCTGGCAGGGGTGGTGGGGCACCTACAGGCCATGCACCCACGGTGTCTTGAGCACTCACTCACTTAGAGAGGGCAGGGTCATGGGGACAGAGCAGTGGCCCCAACCCCAGCCTCATTAGACAGGGATCAACCCAGGGAAAGTCACTAGTTGGGGGTGGGCTTGGGGCAGGGGCTTGGGACTTAGGGCCCCGTGTCCAGGAAGTGAGACCACTCAGCCCGGGCTCTCCGAGGTCTGTGCCTTGTCCCCTGAGCTGTGGGACAGCTGGCACCTAGTGTTCTCAGAACTGAGAGTCTCAGGTCTCTGCTGACAGGCCGCAGCTCCGCTGTGAAGTCCCGTCTGGGGAGCCCATTTCCCCAGGACCCAGGTCTTGGGTCCTTCTAGACGCAAGGCTTTAGGTGGACGTGGACAGTCTCCTGGGGCCATGCCTGTTACCAGCACATTCCTGGGCTGCACTCAGGCCCGCTGAATGGGAGTCTCTGGGGGTGGGACCTGCGGTTTGAGTACAGGTGCCCCCAGTGTCGGGGAACCCACACCTAAGATTTGGCTCCCAGGCGGTGTGTGTTGGCTCAGCTCTGTCCTCACTCTGTGGAGCTGGCGGGTGGGTGGGTGTCACCACAGGTGAGCTGTGTGGGGCAGCGAGGGGGGCCTGTCCTAGGGAGGGCGGTGGACTGTGCTGCTTCTGGGGGGGCAAGGGTGAGGCTGGGAGAACCTGTGGGTGTGGGGAGCAGAGAGGAGCATGCACCGGGAGCCCACCACGGTCTGCAGGACAAGACAGACCTCTGGCTGGGCTGGGCTGGCGGGTGGCTACCCCAGTGGGCCTGCTGCTGAGGGGGGTGGCGGGTGCGGTCCTTGTGTGCGTGGAGCCTGTGCCAGGGTCGTGGTGGGGGCAGTGCTCCCACGTGTGAGGCAGACGTGAGCATGTGTGCCTGCCGTGAGCTCCCCGTGGAGTGCTCCCAGCCTGTCACTAACTGCCTTCCTCCTCTGCCACTGCTGCCAAGTTTGAGGCCCCGGGGCCTTTCTCGGAGCAGGCCAGTCTGCTGGACCTGGACTTTGACCCCCTCCCGCCTGTGGCGAGCCCCGTGAAGGCGCCCACACCCTCTGGTCAGGTTGGTCTGAGCCCACCACCACCACCACCTGCGGACCTGCGGGTCTCTGGGGCGCCGGGCCGTGGGCTCATGTCTGGCCATGGGTGCCCATCTAAGCCACCAGGCCTTTAGGGTCCTGGGGTCAACAGGCTTTCCTCCCACTCACTGCCCTTCCCCTGGTGCCCTGGCCCCCTACCGCCCCCTGGCCCTGCGCAAGAGGAGGGGAAGAGCAGACACGTGTCAGGGAGAGGGCCCTCGGGAGGAAGGTCAGCTGAACACTCACTTGGTAACTTGCGGCCTCGGTCAGCCTCCTGCCCCTCTCCTCGCAGTGGCTCTGTGTCTGGGCACTCCCTGGCAGGTGTCCAGGACTTGGCCCCCTGGAGACCCTGGAGCCTGGCTCCGTGCTGCCCTGAGCCCATTGGGCTCCGGGGCCTTGGGGTGGGGGTCCCTGGGGACTGCTCGTCTGCCCCCTGTCACTAACCTTTGCACTAACTCTGTCCTTCTCCCCTTCTGCTGCGCCTAGTCAATTCCATGGGACCTCTGGGAGGTAAGCTGTGTTTGCTCTGTGCCCACCCGCAGGGGGAGCTGCTCCTCCCTGGCCCACCCTGCCTGGTCCTGCACCTGGCCTGCTCACAGGTGCACACACACGCACGCCCGGGCTGGTGCTGGTGTGCGCAGGAGCTGGCCGTCACTGCCTGTCTCCAGGTGTCCCACTGCTTCCCCTCTGCCAGGCCCTGCGGGGAAGGGGCTCTTCGGTTTAGCCAGAGAAGGTCCTCTGTGGTTTGGCTCAGTCGTGGGGTCTGTGAGTGGCCCCGTAGGATGGATGTGGTGTCCTCCTGCTGGGCTGCGGCCTGCGAGGCAGGGCGGCCTTGGGGTGGAGGGTCTTCGTCCTTGAGAAGGTTTGTGCCTGTGGGGATCCTACAGGGCAGCGGCATCGGGGAGATGTTGGGATAGAGGACAGGAGGAGGGTGGCTCGAGGGACAGGAGAAGCAGGGTGAGGCCAGGTGCCCTTATGCGAGCAGGCCTGCTGGGCAGTTGTCCTCATCACCTGGGGGCTCAGGCACGAGGCTCAGGGAGGGCGTGGGGCCGCACTACCACTATGCAGCTTCTGAAGGAGCAGGAGCCGCTGTGTGCGAGTGCTGGGAGCACTTCTCCCAGGAGCTTGAAGGCTCCGAATAGCCTTGCTGTGGAGGAGGCCAGAGGAAAGCCTGGCACGGGCAGCCATTTTAGCGAGGGGCCTTTGGTGGGTGCTGAGCCGCGTGTGGCTCGTTTGCGCCTGCTCATCCCTTTGTTAGGAGTAGGAGCAAGGAGGTGGGAGTGGTTTTCCCTTCAGAAGGTCCACGTGTGTCCCTTGATGGGCCAGGCTGCCCGCCACAGGCACCCAGTCTCCCCTCTGCCAACGCTGGGCCGCTCATGACTCTCTTCTCTTGTCTTGTGCCCTTGCCCAACACCCCCTCCTCCCTGGTCTTCCACCCTTCCCGCCCTGCTCTCCCTGGTGGCCCATCACTAGCCCACAGAGAGTCCAGCTGGCAGCCTGCCTTCCGGGGAGCCCAGTGCTGCCGAGGGCACCTTTGCTGTGGCCTGGCCCAGCCAGACGGCCGAGCCGGGGCCTGCCCAAGTAAGTGCCCATCTGCCAGCTCCCAGTTGTCCCCAGTCCCTGGGGGTGTAGCAGTGAGGAAGAGCCTGGAGGAGGAGGCACAGGATGGACAAGGCCACTGTGGGCCTGAGGGTGAGGTCAAGGCGGTGAACCAGGAGGCCCCTAGGATGGGGCTTACCACTCCTGCTCGCTGTGATTTAGGCCAGATTGGCCCCTCTCCCCCTTGCCAGCCCCACCCCAGCCTCCCAGCTTAGGCCTCCTGCAGTGGGAGGGAGGAGCGTTCAGAGCATCTCTCTGTTTGTGGCAGGTACTTTCCAGAATTTTCTCATTTAACTTTCACCCTAACCTAGACATTTCCTCCTTTTACAGATGAGGAAGTGGGGGCTAGAAAGCTTGAGTGATTGATTGTGCCCAGAGCTCGGAAGTGGCCGAGTGTGAGTGTTGGCCCAGGTCAGCCTGACTGAGGCTGGACAGTGTCCACTCTGCCTTGGCCAGGCCCCTCCCCCCATGGTGCCCATCACTGTGCTGCCCCCCTCCTTGGGGAACAGGTGTCCAGGGCTGGGCAAAGGCTGCTCCAGCCTGCCCTGAGTTGTTTGGCCAGGGACAGGCACTTGTTGCTGTCCCCAAGCGTGGGGGTCTCATGGCTCAGCCAGCAGGCCAGGCAGGTGGGAAGAAGCTGAGGCCTGGCCAGGCCTTGGGCTTAGAGGACAGGACCTGTGAGGGAAGGTCGGGGTGGCATCCAGGGGCCCGTGTGGCACGTCACTTGGCATCTCTGTGCTGCCAGCACCTTCTCCAGCAGCTTCCCGTGACAGGCACCCAGCCTCTCCTCCAGGAGCTCCCTGTACTGCCCAGCTCTAGACACTGCTGCTGTCCATGGCCCTTTCCTTGTCCTGGTCACAGCGTCCGTCCCGTGTCTGACCCCATGCCGGCATTTGTGTTGCAGCCAGCAGAGGCCTCCGAGGTGGCGGGTGGGACCCGACCTGCGGCTGGAGCCCAGGAGCCCGGGGAGACAGCAGCAAGTGAAGCAGCCTCCGTAAGACGACAGGGACCAAGACCCTGTCTTTTCTTTCCTGCTGTCTGCCCGCCCTCCCGCTTGTGGCTCCCTAGCCCTGTGTGTTCCCTGTGCTCCTTGCTCTGTGCTGGTCCAGGTCATAGTTCCCGTTGAGGAACCCGGAGGCAGACCAGTCTGGCATCAGTCACAGAGACCCTCCCCTTCCCTTGCCCCTGTGGCCCCTGCCCTCTGGGACCCACTCCCTTACCACGCTGACTGTGCTTCCTCCCCTCAGAGCTCTCTCCCTGCCGTGGTGGTAGAGACCTTCTCAGCGACCGTGAATGGCACCGTGGAGGGCAGCGGTGGGGCAGGACGCTTGGATCTGCCCCCGGGGTTCATGTTCAAGGTACGCCCGGGCCAGCTTGACTCCACAGCCTCTGCTGCCATCTGAGCCGACGGTGCCCTGGCGGTGTGGTCACCCCCTTTTACAGATGAAGACCCTGAGCTGGGAGGCTATGTGGGTTTGCCCAGAGTTCCCCTGCCCCCACTCCCGCTGCTACCCAGTGGGCGGGGTGGCGTCTTGAGCTTTTAGGATCTCCTGTCAGCACGCTGAAGCCCCCACAAGGCCTGGTGCACTGTGCTAGGTTGCAGGGGGGGACCAAAGGGGTCTGCGGGAAGGGGTGTTGAGCTCTTCCCCAACCTCTGCAGGTACAGGCCCAGCACGACTACGTGGCCACCGACACGGATGAGCTGCAGCTCAAGGCTGGTGATGTGGTACTGGTGATCCCCTTCCAGAACCCTGAGGAGCAGGTGAGGGCCCTGGCTGGCTGAGGCGGGAGTGGCCAGCAGGGGGCAGCAGAGACCTGCCAGCTACAGACCTGCAGGCACAGCGCCAGCTGCTCTTCCTTCCTCCTGTTAGCTCCTTCTCTCTGTCTCTGTGCCCTTCTCCCCTGACTCGTTTTCCCCTCCCTTCACCTCCCCCACTCTCTCCCTTCCCTTTGGCCCCTTTCCTGGGCCATCACATCCCCTACCCCGGTCTCCTTTCTCTGTTTCCTCGGTCAGCTCTCCTTCTTCCTGGGCTCTGCCTTTCTCTCAGTTTTTTGCATCCAAGTGGCTTTCTTTCTCCCCTCCTCCTTCCCCTGCCCCTGTCCTCCACGGCCTCCTCTCTCCTGGGACAGGATCCCTGGCCACCCCTCTGTGAGCCCTCCTGCCCGGCAGTGAGCTGGCGAGGTGCCCACTCTGCAGCATCACATTGGGCCGCCTCCTCCAGGCTGGCCTTGCCCTCTGCCCACAGGCACAGTGTGTGGGTTCCAGCAGGCCCCCTTGAACACCCTCAACTGTGTCCCCAGCTGTTTCCCAGGCCAGATAACTCCCAGACCCTCCCCCTGCTGTGGCTTCTCCTGGTTAGTTAATGTCACAGTGAGCTCCAGCCGAGACTAGGGCTGGTGCAGAGCGGGGACTGCCCTCTAAATTCTGACAGGCTGCTGGTTCGGGCTGGGAGGTTTGAGTGCTGAGGGTTTCCTGGGCCCAGTACTAAATCTAACAGCTTCCTTCAACCCTTGGGTCTCCACTGGTCTTCTGGGGGCCAGCCCTGGGCTAGGCGGGATTTTAAGTGGAGTCCTGGCCCCCAACCCACAGTGGGGGTCATGTGGGTGGGTGGACGAGGCTCAAAAAGGACATACATAGGCTCTGTGACAGGCAGGTAATGACGTAACAAAGGCCTAGGGAGGTCCCAGGCAGAGCAAGGTCAGTGATGGCATCTGCCACGGCCAGAGGTGTATGGCCCCTGCGGACCTAGGGATCGGGGTCTGGGGCTGGGAACACTGCCAGAACTTGGGTAGATGGTCCCTGTGAGGGGTCAATATGAAAGCAAAGGCCAGGTTTGAGTCTGAGGGCTTGATGGGGTGGCCTTGGGTCACTTGAGGTGCGTTTAACTGGTCAGTGCTCACCAGAAACTTCTGGTATTGTTTGTAGAAGTCTGGAAGGACAGCCAATGTGCTCTGTGAGCACCAGACAGTGAGAAACTCCTTGGCCTGGGATTGAGAGATTTTAGACACATTCAGACCAGCACAGCAGTTAGGTTGCCTTTGTAGAGAGAGGAGAACTCACCCAATGACAGTTAAATCCACATGCTGAAGGGCGGATGTCTCCTGGCTTGGGCAGGTTTGGGTCTGGGATAGCAAGGAATGCTGCCTGGAGGAGGCATTCTTTCAGTTTGGGTGTGACAGGCTAGAGGAAACGATCAGGCAGAGGAGGGGACATCCTCCCAGCAGATCTTAAGTGAGCCCCATGTCCTGTAGGGTTTGAGTGCCCTCCGTCCCCATCCCTGCGTGACCTGGGTGCCCTGTTTTGCTCTCAGGATGAAGGCTGGCTCATGGGCGTGAAGGAGAGTGACTGGAACCAGCACCTAGAGCTGGAGAAATGTCGGGGCGTCTTCCCCGAGAACTTCACCGAGCGGGTTCAGTGAGGGCAGCAGCTGCTGCAGCTGTCTGGGCATGTGGAGAACACCTTTTCCCGAAAAATGTGTGTGTCTTTCTTTCTTTCTTTCTTTCTTTTCTTTCTTTCTTTCTTTCTTTCTTTCTTTCTTTCTTTCTTTCTCTTTCTTTCTTTCTTTCTTTCTTTCTTTCTTTCTCTCTCTCTTTTTTTTTTTCCTGATTTTGTTTTTGAACTTTTGAAAAGCGAAGGGAAATCGAGAGAGAGACCTAAGCCAAGAGGTGTTCTCCCAGGGATTAGGTTGTGTTCCAAAGAGTCTGGTTTCGGCGATTCCAGTGGCATCACCAGTGTTCTTGAAGCTGCCGTGTCCCCTAGTTGAGTACCTGGCCGCCCCCACCTCCCACCGCGCCCGCATGTGTGCCTGGCCACAGGGCCGGGGCCTGGGGGCCGCTGAACCGCCTCGCTTGCCTGAAGCTTCGGGCCAAGCAGTCTGGGCAAGTGTCCTCTTTCTCCTGGCAGCTGCTGTGGGTGGGGTCGGGTCTCTCCAGAGACCTGGGGGCCCAGACATCAGGCTGGCCTGGCCCTGCCCCGCAGACCGTCTGTGTGCTGTTTGAAAATAAACCTTAGTGTTCAAAACGAAATGAAACAAACTGAACAAAAACCCTCAGAAAATGTGTGTTTGTTGTATTTGTTCTCCCTCCGTTTCTGTCTGCAGTGCAGTGGAACCGTGATTATCGGTGGCTTTTTCTACTGGGACAGTCCACCCCCCCTTAACCTGCTGCCAGGGCAGGTGCTGCTGGGCCGGAGGCTGCATTCTGGCTGTGCCCCCAGCAGCTATGGTGTGCCCGACAACACTTCCTTTAGAGCTCTTCTGGGTCTGGACCCTGCGGAGCCCTTCAGCCCCTGCCCCCTAGCGTTTTTAGTGGTGGTTGGTTGGGATACAGGAGATCAGGGGCTTGAAGACTCAGTTGCCTGCCGCCTTATTTATTAATTTAATACATGTGAGAACTTGGAGGTCAGGTGCCAGAGACTCCATTTCCCAGATGAGGAAACTGAGGCCCAGGGAGGTTCAGTTGCTTGCTGATCAGCAGCGGGACTAGGTTCTGAACCCGAACATTTGGCCCCGGGTGCATGGGAAGGTCTGAGCCTGGTGGCAGTAAAGACAAGTCAGCCCACCCAACTGCTCCTTCGTGCCACCTGCTTCCCTTTCCAATAGGAAGGTCCCCATTGCATGCAGCCCCGTTCTTCAGCTCCTCAGTAGACTTGGGCTGCTGAGAAGCCTGTGACACATGCCTGTGGTGGCCTGGGTCCCTCCCAGCAGCCACCGGAGCTGTGCTCATGGGCCTAGGGACCAGCTGGACCTCCAGGTGCAAGGGACTTGTCTCTGCAGAAATCTGTATGGTGGTAAAAAGCCAGTGAAGGAGACGAACGTCAGAGTCTTAGATTTATTTTTGGGTAACACCCTTGAGCTGTGCTTCAGGTGGTGGCATCATCGCTGCTGTGGCCCTGCCCTGTCTGTGGTTCGCAGTGTGGGCCCTGCCAACCATAGTTTCTATGAGCACAGGGAGGCACAGAGCTCATTTCCTGTCAGTTACCCCCGCTTCAAAAGCTTTACCTTTTCATTTGTTCGTCCCTTCCACATTGACAGCAATTGCTAGTGGAGCCGGGCCTGAAGCCCAGACTTGGTCAGCTCCACTGTGCTTGAGAACCTGGGGTGTGGTCCCTGGGGCCTGGGGGTGTGCCACGAGAATCTTCATTTTTATTTCATGATGAAACACAGAAACATTATGCAGGAGAAAGCGTTTGTCTTAGGTTTATCCCAACATGAGATTCATGGATGTCTCAAATGGTAGCTTTAAGCAACACCCCCTGACCCTCAAGGGGGTCCTGCCCCCTGCACCTGGGCTAAATTTGTCAGGAAAAGCCCTCCTCTGTATCACAGGGGTGGGGTCTGCAGGGAGCTCCCTGCGGGCAGTGGGAGGAAACTGAACCTGCAGAGAGAGCTCCCAGAGGCCGGGAGCCTGGGTGCAGTGCGCCTGTCCAAGTGGGTGGGCAGTTGGCCTGAAGACTGAGTGGGGCTAAGTGGGAGCTGGGACGCTACCAGGTTTATGTCCACCTGAGAGAAATTGGAAATTCAGAGCCGAGCAGCGCACACCTTGTCGGTGCTAATGGTCCCTCCCTTTCTATGCCCAAGGCCACAGACTGTGCACACACAGTCACCAGGCTGTCTCAGAAGGCCCTGGCCCATCTCAGGGAAACCCTTCTGTATTCCTCTCCCTTCTGCCAGCTCCCAAGCCCTTCCCAGTGACCCAGATACTGGCCAGCTCTGGCTGGTCTCTTGCTTCTCATTCTTGGTTGGGTTTGGTAACCACACTGGCATTGCTTTTCTTGGTCCACTCCCCCTGACACCCTTGGTTCTGCCTCTGGGAATTTAAGTATTCGCTCTCCTAGTGTCACTCAGTCCCAAACACCAGGTCTGAACTGGGACACTGTGACAGAACATTGGGTTCATTTGCTCACAAAGCCTCGGCCGGGCGTTCTTAGCATCCAAAGTAGGTGGGTGCCCAGGCTACAGCTCAGCCCTCCACGAAGCTTTGGGGTCCCCTGTTCCCTGGGCGCTGGCTTATCTTTGGACAGATTCCCCAAGAGTTCCGGGTGTGATGTCTGTGCACTGCAGTGTGCAGAAGAGACTTCCGTAGAGAGGCATGAGTCTTCCTTCCCGGGAGCCCCTCAGCAAATCTCCTTTGTCTCATTGGCCTGGGTCCCCAGTGCTGAGCCAGTTTCTGTGGCTGGGGGCAGGCCTCTAATTGGCCTCAAAATTACAGGTGGGAGGTGGGACTGGGCTGAGTGGAGGAGGGTGGACACCTGAATGCAAATTTGGGGCGTGGCTTCCAAGGAGAAGGGGGATGGGTTGTAAGAGCCCAAACCAGTGAATGTGCACTGCATGGTGTCTTCCAGAAAAGGCCACGAGATCAGGGAATGTGAATGGATAGAGGCTACATGTGTGTGTTTGTGAGTGTGAGTGTGTGTGTGTGTGTGTGTGTGTGTGAGAGAGAGAGAGAGAGAGAGACTTGGGAGACCCTTACTTTACTCACTCCATGCAGCCTAACTAGGGCTGACCTCAAAAGGGTCAGGTGTGACCAGGGAACATAACCCATGTGGGGATGTTCTTCCATGATCCAGGAGGAAGTCATCTCACCCCCAGCCCAGAACTTGTCCCACCATGGGAGATGGTGTAGACAGTGTGCAACATTCTTCAGCATATGTGGTTGTATCTATACAGGAGAGAAGTGTACAGATCCAGTCTCCTGAACATTCATTCACTTGCTCATTCATTCATTCATTCACTCAGCCAGTTCCCACACAGTCACTGAGATTACAGAGAAGATTCAGGTGTTATTCCCACCCTGATGCCCTCACAGTTCGCAGCAGTTGGGGAGTGGGGGCGGGGTGGTGGGGGAAGCAGGCAAGAACAGGTAGGACCACAGCAGGGGCTGTCATGGTTGTGAGTTCAAGGCTCTGGAGACAAAAAGCAGCTAGCGCCCTGGAGGCACATGGGAGGAGGAGTCTCCCCTGAGCCTGTCAAGGTGATGGGTGTCCCCAGGAGCTGATGCGAGGGAGGCTCTTCTCAGGCAGGGAGAAGCAAATAGAAGAGGAGGCAAGTCTGGGCAAGAGGAGGGGGGTGGTTGCAGAGGTGTGTGGGGGTTCAGGCTCTCACTGGGGGGCCCGGAGCTCAGGAGAGAGGTCAAGACTGAGGGGCACTGAGGTGGAGACTGGGACCAGGGAAGAGATGAGAGCACTAGGGTATAGGCGGGGGTTGGGGGGGGGGACGTGTGTAGAGGAGGCAGGTAGAGGGCCCCGGCAGGGGTGGGGCTGGGGTGGGGGGCTGATCACCAATGTCAGGAGGGAGGAAGAGGTTTCCAGGCAGGACTGCTGAGGAGCTGAGAAATGCTCTCCTGTAAGAAAAGCTCCTGGGGTGCCTGGGTGACTCAGTCGGTTGGGCTTCTGACTTCAGCTCAGGTCATGATCTCAAAGTTCGTGGGTTTGAGCCCCCTCTGTGCTGACAGCTCGGAGCCTGGAGCCTGCTTTGGATTCTGTGTCTCCCTCTCTCTCTGCCCCTCCCTCGCTCATGCTCTGTCTCTGTCTCAAAAATAAATAAAAACATTTTAAAAAATTTTAAAGAGAAGCTCCTTCTTCAGCAGCCACTTACGGTCTGTGAGGCTGGACAGGGGAAGGCAGTCAAGACAACCTACCTGGCCGGGGCTCCCAGGAGGGGCTGCCGTGGGCCTGGTGGACACGGCAGGCTGCCACCAGTGGCATCCCAGGCCCCGCTCTGGCTGCGGAAGAGCAAATCGCTGAGGAAAGGTGTTTCTCAGCGTAATTAAAAAGGATAATTAACAAGCAAGGAATGCCTTCCTGACAGCCCCTGATTACAGATGAGGACCCCGGCTGAGGCAGGAGATGGGGAGACGATCCTCTCTCCCAGTCAGCCAAGGTCACCGCAAAGAGGGACATCGAGTCTTGCTAAAGGAAAGGCTTTGTTGGAGTCCCAGGGCGGACCATCCCTGGCCCCACAGCCTGTCAACCCCCAGTGTTCATCTCACGTCTCCGAGGTAGCTTGCTCTGTGTGAACTGCAGATGGCCACCAGGAAGGAGGCACAGCTCCCTTCCCAGGGAGATGAGAAGCTGAGGGTAGGCCAGGGCTCATACACAGAACCACCCAGAACTAAGGAAATAGGGATTCTTTCCTCTGGAAGCCTCGTGCAACACTGCCATTCTTACTTTGGCAGTTCTGGAGGGTGGGTAGTTTCTATAGGGTGGAGTCACAAATGGCCTGGAACTTCTCTATGGTCATCCTCATTAGGAGCCAGCGACTCCAAATCTATGGCTTCAGATGAGTGTGCTCACTCAAGCTTTGGGTAGGTGCATCTATTGCCCATCTTCTCTGGATGTGCATGGGCACCTGTGTATGTGCCTCTAAGCCAGGCTTGTCAAACCTGGGGTACCCCCTAGACATCTCCTGCATCCCACATCCCCCTGGGGCAGACACTGCTGGGTACTCAGCCAATACTCAACTGTTTCTCTTCTCTAACCAAACAGATTTGTTTTCAGGTTACTGAAGAACTCCACTAAGGTCACTGGGCCTTCCTTGCAGCTAGAGGTGGGGGCCTTATGATACAGTCCTGGCCAATAAGATAAAGAAGGACATCCCTTCCCAAATAAAAAGCCAAAACTTCCTCAAGACAAAGGTCCTTGCTTCCTTCCCTGCCTAGAATGAAGGCTGGAGGTACAGCAGCCATCTTGTGACCCAGAGGCCACATGCCTGAGGACAAAGAACCACTCGCTGAGGATTTCCAGGTGGAGGGATGGCATCCCAGGGCTGTGCTCATTCCAACCCACCTTCCATCTTCCGACTTTGAGTGTGAAACAAACAAGCCCCTCACATTTGTGGGGGGGTTTTGTTACTTGAAGTGTTCCTGACAGTGCCATGCTCCTGTGTCTGTCACCGGGTCCTCTGACTGGTCTCTTAAAGAGTTTTGAAACCAGTTTCTCTCTGTCCATCTCCCCTTCCTCCTGGTCGAGGCTTGTCACCTCTTCCTGCACTAATGTGACACTGTTCTGGTGGTCTCACTGCCACCTCAGCCTCTCCCTCTGGCCCATCCCAGGAGCACACCATGGCTGCCGGGACAATTTTTCAGAGACTCATTCCTGACCACATGGCTCTGTGTTTTCCCACACAAGTCCAGGTCCCTCACCCAGACCCTTCAGGATCTGGCCCCTGACCATCTCTCCACTCTGTCTTCCACTATTCCCTGCCTTGACATGGCTGAGCCACATGGCCTCTTCCCACCGTCCCACTTTTGGCTGCCATGCTGTGGCCCAGTGCCCTCGGAGACAGGCCTTCTCCTCTCCTTCTGAAACCCACTCCCCTTTAGACCTGGGTGTCCAGCCCCGGAGGTCAGCCATTTCCTCCGGGATCACCCTCATGAGTCTGTCTGTCCCAGCATTTGTCATGCTGCATGTAGTGGGCTGAGCTTAGCTGCTGCTCCCTCCCCCTACCTGCAGGAGCCCTCTGTGGCCCTTGGCTCCAGGTGCTCAGAGTGTGGTGCTCCACCATGCTCTCTGCTTGGACCCTGCCCCATGGCCACCAGAGTATTGCAGAAGCCACAGGGCATCATCTACTAAAAATGAGAACAGGTGAGTGCCAATCCCATCACCCCAATCCAGTGACCTATTTCATTTTTGCCTGTTTTGGAGTGTAGTTTTTATTTAAAAAATTTTTAATCGTTAGTTTTTTTTTTTAAGTTTATTTATTTATTTATTTATTTAGAGAGAGAACAAGCAAGGAAGGGGCCCAGAGAGAGGGGGGCAGAGGATCTGAAGCAGGCTCTGTACTGACAGGCTGACGTGGGACTCAAACTCATGAACCATGGAACCATGAGATCATGACTTGGGCTGAAGTCTGATGTTTAACTGCCTGAGCCACCCAGGTGCCCTGGAGTGGGGTTTTTAAATACTTGAGGGCAGACTGGTGCTTCTCCTGGCTGCCTTTCACCTGGTTCATTTGACCCAATGATAGTCTGATTATCAGCCCTCTGTGGGCTCTGAGTCTGCCACAGCCGACTTCTGGCTCAGCCTGTGTCCTAATGTGGGTGAAGCCCGGCACCCAGGATGGACAAGGAAACCCGTCCTGACTCTGCTCAGAGCCCTCTGTGGGACCTCCAGCAGTTTGGTTAGAGGCCTTGAACCCAGGTTCTCCGTATGTAAGTAAGGAGGTTGATGACAAGATCAGGTGTAACAAAATCGCTGAACTCCACAGAGCCACCCCCTGCAGAGCCCTGAGGCACACCACTACAGACTCACACTTGCTCAGATATTCTCTTTTGAAATGTTGGTTTCCCCACTTTGACACCCGTCCCCCTGCCCCACTGTCCTGTGAGCCGTGAATCTTTCTCTTTTTTGCTCAAAAAGTTTTCCGAGAGACCACAGGCAAGATGAGTGTCGGTAATTTCTTGAGCCATCAATTCATGCAAATGAATATGATCTTCCAAAATAGTATGCTGTGTGTATGTGTCCTTTTTTGAACAAAAGACTGCAGTTGCTCAGCACATTCTAGAATTTCCTCTCTGGGAAGCATCTTCAGGCTAGCGGCAACACTGTTTGGATGCATTCCATGCTGACAGATTATCACCTTCTGACGGGGAATTCGTTTTTTTGTGTCATAGGAAGAAAACAATTTCTATTAGAAAAGTTGCCTAGAGTTTGAAGCTGAAATGGATTGGGCTAGCAAGAAACAAAAAAATTCCTCTAACAGAGTCAAAAGGTCATTTGTTGGGGGGGTGGGGAAGCTTAAGATCGTATTTAGTTCTGAAACATGATTCCTCTACACTCTCCCACATGGCCTGAGTAGCAGAAGCCAAAAGGTGAGTTGTTCTTCATGATAAAGTGATTTTACTTGTGCCTGTGGGAGATGAGGGAGGTGAGGACCCCGCAAGGGGAAGGGTGGAGGGAAAGGAAGAGTCTGGAAGAAGACAGGAGCCTGAGGAAGTGGCAGTGAGCCAGGCCTGAGGAAGGACCAAGGGCAAGAAATATCTTCGGTGGCAAACACCTGGTGTTCGTGAGACAGTGGAGACTTCTTAACATTCAATTTAACTTGCTTCTAATTCTGTGCTGGGTTGAAAACCCCACCTTTTGATCCTACACCTTTAGTGTGTCAATGTTGCTTTGAGGAAACCAAGGAACAGGACCCAGTTGCATGCAGAAGCTGACCCAGGGCAGAGAGGGGAGCTGCCGGGGACGGAGGTCATGCTGGGAGCAGAGTGGGGACAGAGCAGTGCTTGGGAAAAAAGCCACATCCCCCCAGCCCTCTGCCTTGAGGAGGAAGCCCTAGGAGATGGTGGGGCAGGAACTGAAATTTTCAAAATACAAAGGGAAAGGACAGTGAGCTGTTTGACTCAGGAACACAGGGAAGGGTGATTCCAGAGGGAACAAGGGCTCAAGGCACTAAAAAAGCTGATGTGTGGGTTATATCCAGGCCCCTGCAAGCAGGCGTGAGGGTGCTTGAGAACTGGGTTCTGGCACTGGAGGCATATAGGCTTGATGGTGTGACCCCACCTTGGGTCTCTGTTTCCTATCAAATAGTGGTGACAACACTTAGTTCACATAGAGGTAGTGGGAATTAAGAAGCTTTGCAGGGGTGCCTGGGTGGCTCAGTCAGTTGAGCATCTGACTCTTGATTTCGACTCAGGACATGATCTCGCAGTTCATGAGTTCTAGCCCCGCATTGGACTCTGTGCTGGTGGCATGGAGCCTGCTTGGAATTCTTTCTGTCTCTCTGCCCCTCCCCAGCTCATGTTCTCTCTCTCTTTCTCAAAATAAATAAACTTAGAATAAAGAAGCATTACAGAATAATTTTAAAAAGTAAAACCATGCATTTATATATACATGTCTTAAGCAAATAGAAACACAACATATTTTATTTAACTAATGAGGAGCCAGTGACCTGCTACAGGCAGTTTACATGAGAACTGGATTTACAGAGATTTATAGTTTCTCCCGCACAACTGCATTATGTGCATCTCAGTCAGCCTGCATTAACAAACTCTATCTCTACAGAGCTGCAAAACAGCCCAGCCCCAGACACTCAACGCTGTGCGCCCCATAGAGTCAGACAACCCCAAGGCCCACTAGGTCATGCCCAGATTTCCAGTGAAGAGACACACAGTAATTCTTTTGCCTATTTAAAGTGTTTCATATTTTTAAAAAAGTCTTCCTCCTTCTCCCCCAGGGTCATAATAATCTCAGAAAATTATTCTTGATCCTAAAACAATGGGTCTCATCAGGCTTGGCCTGATTATTTACACAGGTGCAGTAAAAATGTTCATTAAGTTACAGGCCTCCTTGACTGGGCTTTCAAATCCAGGGAGCTGTACAACATTGTGCGACGGCAAAGGCCCTGGAATTCCTGTGTGTCTAGAAGTTTCATTCTCAGCCTTGATATCTAGAAGCTTCTATTATTTCCCAGGAAATGGAGCCCAAGGAACCGTTGACATCACATAATTGGATGATTTCCTCTCTGTTCAAAGTTCCCGAGACTGGGGAATGCTCCTGGCCTGCAGGAAACCACCTTATTTCCCACCTGTGAGGCTGGCCCTGCCACGCTCTCCCGGGAGGGCCTTGTGGCATTGATTCTGTACGTAAAATGGCTCATTGTACCTGGATAAATGAGAGTTATCCCCAGGTATGGCATCCCAAATGCACAATCCAATTATACTTTGGTAAAAAGGAGGACAGTTTCTCATTGAACGTATGACATTAACTACACTTCCATGAAAAGTTGAAAGAATGAAGTAAGAGCTTCTGAATTCTGAGGGGAAGGGGGCTGTCAGTGGGAATCAGAGGAAAATGTTTCTTTTCATGCTCAGCTGTGAGCTGTTTTAACAGCTAAACACAGTGTCCGTTTTCCATGGGAGGTGCTTCTACTCAGTAAGCAGGTCATGAGACCTGTACAAAATGTCTAGTGAGCACCACTGGCACTGACCAACAATGGCAGGGGCCTAAATGTCCACCAACAGGAAATGGATAAAGTATAGTCATGCGAGGGGGAAATGAATGAGCAGGAGTGTATATATCAACATGGACACATCTCAAAAATCAGTGTTCATCACCTTTTCCCCAAAAGAGAAAGCTACAGATGGAGAGGTACAATCTGCTCCCGATTTTATGAAGATTAAAAGCTTGAAAACTGCACTATATATCACTGATGGATATCTATACATAACAAAGTGTTTAAAAATACATGGGGAGAATATATATTCAATTCAGATGAATAGCAGCTTCTGAGGAGGGAGGTACATGGGAGAAAAGGCACCCAGGGACTTTGGCCATTTCTAGGGGAAAAAATGTTTCTTTTCAATTTACAAAAGCAAAGTCTATTAAATTGTAGGCTAAGAAGGAAGAGAAAGGGCTTCCTGACAGATCTGTAAATGAAGATAACTAAAGCAACATCAACAATGCTCCAAAAAATAATCACAGTAAAATAGCCTCATTCAATAAAAAATAATTCTTGTTTGCTGTTGGCTTTCAGAAAGCTTCTTTTTTTTCAAATGTTTATTTTTTACTTTTGAGAGAGAGAGAGTGGGAGGGGCCGAGAGAGGGTGGGGATAGAGGACCCAAAGCTGGGGCTCTGAGCCGACAGCAGAGAGCCCAGTGTGGGGGCTCGAACTCACCAACTGTGAGATCACGACTTGAGGCAAGATCATGACCTGAGCTGAAGTTGGACGCTTAACCAGCTGAGCCACCCAGGCACCCTGCTGAAAGCTTCTGCTCTGAACCAAGTCCTAGAACTCCTGATCCATCTGTTCGTGTGGGCTGAAGTTTGTGCAGGCAAGGTCAGCTGAGCAGCCTGTCCCAGAGGTGACTCATCAGGTGTCGGCAGTCGGAGCCACTGGTACAGTCCCTTCATGACGACCTCAGGCTGCCTTCTGTGCTGGACACAGCCTGCGGAGGATAGCAGAGCTCCCAGACAAACAGCAGAGAAACTAAGAGCGACTGGTGGAAAAACTGTGGTTAATTTTGTACAGTAGCCAGTAACACAAAGACAGAAGAGAGTAAAATACTATATTGGAAGTAACTATTTCACAAGAGTTCTGATGAGTGTTTCCCTGAGAATAAAAGACATGATGGACAGCAAGGGCACTGGCAAGGCTTCAGGGCCTTCCTGTAAAGCAGGCGACATCTGGAATATTCATGCTGATGACATTTACGGAGACAAACTTAACCTAGGGAAGGCTGAGGGTCTCTTCTGATGTGATAACCCTTCCAATGCAGCTCTGATACGGGAATATGGAACCCATTAAACAAACATAATTACTTAGCATCTCTTGTCTTCATCTCATAAGATTAAGGAACAAATCTTTGTGAGTTTCCAGGGGATTTCTGGGATGTTTCAAAGAACGTTTTCACTGAAGATATCTGAAAGTTTTGTTTTACTGTTTCTGTATTTAGGATTTGGTCTTAAGAAGGAGGAACCAAAAGAGTTGTCAGGGAATATTTGGGTGCTTGATTAAAAGAGTACCATGGGCACCCAGAAAGAATCCTTGCTCATCTGTTTAGTATTAATAGAAAACTGTGGGGTGCCAGGGTCGTTCAATATTTACAAATCAATCAATGTGATACATTACATTAATAAAATAAAGGATAAGAACCATATGATTCTCTCAGTAGATGCAGAAAAATCATTTGACCAAGTACAACATCCATTCATGATAAAAGCCCTCAACAGGGTAGGTCAAGAGGGAACATACCTCCACATAATGAAACCCATATATGACAAACACACTGAAAACAGCATTCTCAACGGGGAAAAACTGAGAGCTTTTCCCTGAAGGTCAGGAACAAGACGAGGATGTTCATTCTTACCACTTATATTTCACATAGTACTGGAAGGCTTAGCCACAGTATTCAGACAACAAAAAGAAAAAAAAGGCATCCAAATTGGTAAGGTAGAAGTGAAACTTTCACTATTGCAGATTACACGTTACTGTCTGTAGGAAACCTGAAAGAATCCACTGAAAAACTGCCCGAACTGATAAATTCAGTAAAGTTGCAGGATACAAAATCAATGTAGAGAAATCTGTTCTATACAGTAATAATGAAGTAACAGAAAGAGAAATTAAGAAAACAATACCATTTACAAATTCACCAAAATAATAAGATACCTAGGAATAAACCTAATCAAAGAGTAAAAGACTTATACTCTGAAAACGTAAAACACTGATGAAAGAAACTGAAGATGACACAAACAAATGGAAAGACATTCCATTCTCATGGACTAGAAGAACAAAGATTGTTAAAATGTCAACACTACCCAAAGCAATCTACACATTCAACTCAATCCCTATCAAAACACAAACAGCATTTTTCACAGAGCTAGATAAAACAATCCTAAAATTTGTATGCAACCACCAAAGACAAAGCAATATACATATATATTTTTAGGAAGACTCCACACTCAGCACAGAATCCAATGAGGGACTTGAAGTCACAACCTGAGATCAACATCTGAGCTGAGATCAAGAGTCCGATCCTTAACTGACTGAGCCACCCAGGTGCCCTGCCAAGGCAAAGCGGTAGGCAAAAAGAAAAAGCAAAGCCAAGCCAGAGGCATCAAAATTCTGGACTTCAAGTTATGTTACAAAGCTGTAGTCATCAAAACAGTATGGTACTGGCACAAGAATAGACACATAGATCCATAAAACAGAATAGAAAACCCAGAAACAAACCCACATTTATATGGCCAATTAATCTTTGACAAAGCAGTAAAGAATATCCAATGGGAAAAAGACAGTCTTTTCAAAAAACGTGTTGGGAAAACTGGACAGCAACATGCAAAAGAATAAAACTGGACCATTTTCTTACACCATCCACAAAAGTAAACTCAAAATGGATGAAAGACCTAAATGTCAGACCTGAAACCGTAAAAGTCCTAGAGGAGGACATAGGCAGTAACCTCTTTAACATCAGCCACAGCAACTTCTTTTCTAGGTATGTTCCTGAGACAAGAGAAATAAAACCAAAAATTAACTATTGGGATTGCATCAAAATAGAAAGCTTCTGCACAGTGAAGGAAACAATCAACAAAACTAAAAGGCAACCTATGGAATGGGAGGAGATATTTACAAATGACATATCTGATAAAGGGTTAGTATTCCGAATATATAAAGAACTTATAAAACTCAACACCCCAAACCCAAATAATCCAGTTAAAAATGGGCAGAAGACATGAGCAGACATTTATCCAAAGAAGGTATGCAGATGGCCAACAGACACATGAGAAGATGCTCAACATCACTCATCATCAGGGAAATGCAAATCAAAACAATGAGATACCACCTCACACCTGTCAGAGTGGCCAAAATCAACAACACAAGAAACGAGTGTTGGCAAGGATGTGGAGAAAAAGGAACCCTTGTGCACTGTTGATGGGAAAGCAAACTGGTGCAGCCGCTCTGGAAGTAAGTATAAAGGCTCCTCAAAAAGTTAAAAATAGAACTACTCTACAATCTAGCAATTGTACTACTGGATATTTACCCAAAGAATACAAGAGCACTAATTCAAAGGGGTACACATGCCCCAAAGTTATAGCAGCATTACTGACAATAGCAAAATTATGGAAACAGCCCAAGTGTCCACTGACTGATGAATGGATAAAGAAGATGTGGTATACATGTATATATGGTATATACATATATATATATATATATATATATATATATACACACACATACAATGGAATATTATTCAGGCATAAAAAAGAATGAAGTCTTGTCATTTGCAACAAAATGGATGGATGGAGCTAGAGAGAATAATACTAAGTGAAATAAGTCAGTCAGGAAAAGACAAATACCATATGATTTCACTTATATGCAGAGTTTAAGAAAACAAATGAACAAAGGGGAAAAAAAGAGAGAGGGAAACCAAGAAACAGACTCTTTTTAATGTTTACTTTTATTTTTGAGAGAGAGAGAGAGTGTGAGTGGGGGTACAGGTAGAGAGAGAGGGAGACACAGAATCTGAAGTAGGCTTTGGCTCTGAGCTGTCAGCACAGAGCTGGATGTGGGGCTTGAACCCACAAGCTGTGAGATCATAAACTGAGATGAAGTCAAGCACTTAACTGACTGAGCCACCCAGGCACCCCAGAAACAGACTCTTAACTACAGTGAACAAACTGATGGTTATCAGAGGGGAGGTGAGTGGGGGGGGGGATGGGTGAAATAGGTGATGGGGATTTAGGAGTGCACTTGCTGTGATGAGCACAGAGTGATGTATGGTAGTGTTGAATCACTATATTATACACCTGCAGCTAATATTACACTGTATGTCAACTAACTGAAATTTAAATAAAAACAGAAAGAAAGAAAGAAAGAAAGAAAGAAAGAAAGAAAGAAAGAAAGGAATGTATTGTAAAGTGAACATACAACTAGGTGATGTCATTTTGAAGACCTACATCTATTTCACAAGTGAGGTTTTGTATGTATTTCGTTTTTTAATAACCAGGGACATAATAAAGTCAACATAAAGCACATCTGTTTTTATGGTAGCACTCAAGCTATCTGCTATTTGGGCAGATTACACACAGGTAAAAAATCACCTTCTGCATTGTAGACAAAGGCACTTACCAATAAACCAAGGCAGCAAACCCATCAACAGTGGCTGAGTTTTGCCAAATTTTTAAACGTACTTCATTGTTTTATTTCAGACTCATGTGCTATAAACAAAGGCAAACACAATGTACTTTTTCACTTTTGTCCTTCACTGCTCTCTTCCACATTCCTGAATGAAATCGCTCTCTATGGCCTCACAAAACAAAAGCTCATACACAATTGTACTTCTTTGTTGGTATTGCTTGTGTATAGCATCAACCATCCACACTAATGATGACTTTTATCCAAAGTAACCAACTTCAGTTTTACGGAAAAAAACCTGGAGGTGGGGGAAAATTGAGAACTACCTCTGGCCAGTCTGTGAGCAGATGTGCAGCGTGCGCGAACACACATGCACATATTTCTGCAGCCGCGTGCATAAATATTTAAATAAAAAATATTAAAAAAAAATTTTTAATTTTTTAACGTCTATTCTTTTTGAGAGACAGAGAGACAGAGTTTGAGCCGGGGAGGGGCAGAGAAAGAGGGAGACAGAGAATTCGAAGGAGGCTTCAGGCTCTGAGCTGTCAGCTCAGAGCCTGATGTGGGGCTTGAACTCACGAATTGCGAGATCATGACCTTAGCCAAAGTCAGATGCTTAACTGACTGAGCCACTCAGGTGCCCCCATATTACTTCTTAAAGTGGGAAACATGAATACATTTATCAATGTAACTAAATATATAGTCTTTGTGTAGCATATGAAAATAAGAAGCAAAATAATATAAACAAAATTATGCTTAATAATTATGTTTTAGCATCGTATCTTAGAAATTACCTAGGTAGCTAATGATCATCCATTAATTAGCTCCATTCAATATCAGTTTAGGGTTTTAAGTTATCTGAAGATATTGGAAATTTACTTAATCAGATATACCAGAAAATATATGATAAATTTGTGTAAAGAATGATTCCATTTAGAGGATCATCAATTTACGGTTTTCATCATTGTATAGTGTAAAAGAAGGCCAACTTTTTGATCATTCACCAGTAAATATTTAGGAAGTTCAGATGAACTATTCTCTTCATGATAAAGCAATGGAAAGCAAACAGGTACTTGCATTATACTTAACAATAATAAATCGAAGAAAAGACATGCCTTTTCCTTTAAAACCAAAGTTGTTAAGCTAATGTGATTTACTTTATGTGAATATGGATTTACAAAACATTTCTAAGTTAGCAATTTCTTTATGAAGGATATTTTTCAAAGATTAACACTCAAAAGTATTGTTAAGTCAGGAATATTAAGATTTAATAAGTGCTTACTTCTTTCCTATAAATGAATCAGAATAGGGCTCCTTTGACTTAAGAAACATAAGAACCTAATGTATTTTACACTCATACACCACGAGGTTAAGGCCTTTTTCACAGTAGGCTCCTAGACACATGGATGGACAGACTCATCAAGAGATTTTGGCTTTTGTTCCATAGTTTCAGCCACAGGCCAAAAATGAACACAAAATTTGACATATCCTAGATCTCAAAGAGATATTCTTCTCAGGGGGCATGAAATTCTTAATGGACTTGAGCCCCAAACAGACAAACAAAGACTAACAAGCTGGATTTTCTGTTGTTTCTCACCCAAAAGTGGCTAGATCACTATCATCTGTCTACAGCGATCATCAAATGGTCAGACTGAAAACCAAATTTCCAACCACTATTGCCAAGAATGGAGACATTAGCTGTCATGCAAGAACCAGAAGAAAAACACAAACACAAATTCAGTAAAGATTAGAAAAACAGAACCAGAGAAACAGAGGGTGAGCAAAAGCAAAGTTCTGTTGCTGGTTAGGACTCACTCTGGGGGCCTAGAAGGGCTAGGTCTGAGCTCAGCAACCCAGGAAGTGCCCTCTCCGGCAGCTCATTTACCCGGGTCTGGCCAGTGAGTCTACTGGGTATCTCATGGGACCTTGGAAACTACTAAAGAATCATTTTCAAAGAGGTTTAATTTTAATTATGACTCTCATACAAATGTAAATACTTTGAAGAGTGTATTTAACTACTAGTGAACAAGGGGGCCAGTTCAGATGACAATTGGGCTTACTGAGATTGTATTCTCCACTGGATACAATCCATTTGCATTGCTAAGGACAAAAAAAAAATCTTTATCACCACCAGCCTTCTGAAAATTTCTCTCTCTCCAGGCTTGCCAAATAGCCCAACTAAAAACAACCAAAGGCCCACGTCCTCATAAAATCAGATAGTTCCTGGAAGGTCTGCTAGCCAGAATTCTGCTGAAAGGATACCCTGTAATCTTTTTACCCAAGTTCACCTGTCACAGAGGATAGCCCAGGTAAATGGCAACCGCTTGGTCAAGTCCAGTGACTAGCAGTCATCAGGTGGTCAACAATTTTTTCAGGCAGGAAGGAACCATAGCTCCAGGGCATTGTCCAGACCTGGCTCGTGCCCTGACTTCTCTGAGTTGACTTCTGTTTTCCTGGGAAAGAGAAGAACTCCTGAGGGTAGGGTTAAATAGGGGAGAGAAAGAGAACTCCTGAGGGTAGGGTCAAATAGGGAGACACCTGCTAAGGACGTGGGTTTGCTGGCTTCCTGTGGGAACATAGAGTTGTTTCCCTATTCCCCCAGTTTCTCTGGAAAGTTGCACATTCTTCACAAACATTTATTTTGAATGCACTGGAATTTACACAGAAGTGAACAGTATAATAGTTAAAAAATAAATACAACATTTTTCTTATTACAGAAGTGACTTAAAAAGTTTTTAACAACCAAAATGGTACAGACAGTGACAATTAAGTCCCCATACTGACCAATGAGAATGGATGTGGGCTGCAGACGCACTAATTCATTTTGGTCATCTGGTTCCTTCCTGGAAATTTCAGCTTGCTCATCCCAGAAAAATTGGAAAATGCTTTAAAGGAATACAGCCTCAATTAATATTTTGTGCCTATATTTTGAGGTTTTCTATTTATCTGTGTTTCATTACATCTCTACTTTCAAATATGGATTAACACTATCTGCTATTTTGCAATTAAAATGAAATATGGAGAAAATTGGCTATATCTGAAACACGCTTTGTAAGTCTGATAACTGTCTCTAGGCCATGTGGATATACTGTTGACCAATATCTTCTGCTGAATTCTTACGCTATTTCTAATGTTAGTATTACAGACTTCACATGCATAACTTGTTCTCTGTTTACATCCTTATTTATTTCCTCAGGATACATTTCCCCAAATGGAATTTCTGGGTCAAAGGTCATGCATTAAAAAAAAAAAAACCACTCTTTATTTTAGCAGTTATAGATTTACAGAGAAGTTGTAAAGATAGTATAGATTTCCTATCTAACCTGCACCCAGTTTCCCCTTATTAACATCTTGCTTGAGTGTGATGTATTTGTTATGATGCACGAGCCCATTATTATTAACTGATATTCATACTTTATTCACATTTCCTCAATTTTTCCCTAATGTCCCTTTTCTGTTCCAGAATCCCATGTAGGATCCCACATTATATTTGTCATGTCTCCTTAGCCTCCTCTTGGCTGTGACAGGTACTCAGGTTTTCCTTGGTTTTGAGGACCATGACAGTGTTGAAGTGTTCAAGTATTTTGTAGAATGTCCCTCAGTTGGGATATGTCTGATGTTTTCCTCATGATTAGATTGGGGTTATGTGTTTTGGGGTTGAAGACCACAGAGGTAAGGTGCCATTTTCATTATGCTGTATCAGGGGCACATATTATTGATATACCTTCACTGTAGGGATTGACCTTGATCACTTGGCTGAGGTAAGGTGGTGTTTGTTAGGTTTCTCCACTGTAAAGTTGCTCTCTTTTCCCCCTTCTTTTCATGTCCCTGGAAGGAAGTCATTATGCACAATCTACACTTAAGAGATGAGAAATTATGCTCTACTTCCTTGAGGGAGGAGTGTTATACAAATTATTTGGAATGCATGGGTGATTTGCCTGTTCTCCTCATTTATTTAATTACTTATTCATTCAATTGTTCATTTATATCAGAATGGACTCATGGCTATTGATTTTATACTCTGGGTTATTATCCAATGCTACTTTATTTTGTCTGCTCAAATGGTTCCAGTTTTGGTCATTTGGAGCTCTTTCAATTGACTCCTGGGTCCCTTTGACATAACCCCATTATTGTGTGTTCTTTTGTTTTTTCTTTCATTGCTTTCTGGCACTACAAGATGCTCCAGGCTCATCTTGAATTTTTCCCTTCCCAGTCCAAGAAGCAGCCATTTCTCCCAAGATGCCCAGGGCACTCGTTTTTAAGGGTCTTTATTACAAGTTGCTAAATTACCTGGCAGAAAGTTTACACAATTTATAATCTAGCCATCAGTATATGTGTGTCTATTGCTCATCACACTGCAATGATTTAAAAAAAAATACTTAAAAACAGGGGTGTCTAGGTGACTCAGTTGGTTGGGTGGCTGACTTTGGTTCAGGTCATGATCTCACAGCTCATGAGTTCGATCCCCGCATTGGGCTCTGTGCTGACAGCTCAGAGCCTAGACCCTGCTTCAGATTTTGTGTCTCCCTCTCTCTCTCTGCCCCCCACCCCCGCAGCTCACATTCTGTCTTTCTCTCCCTCTTTCAAAAATGAACATTAAAATTTTTAAAAAATATTTAAAAATACTTTTAATCACTTTTAATTTGATTCCTTTGGTAATTAGTGACTTTCTTTAATTTTTGTAAGTTTACTAGCCATTTGTAATTAGGTAAGTTACCTTTTCATTGTCCTCAACCTATCCTTTTGTTAGAGTGCTCACTTTTATCTTACCATGTTATAAGAACTGTTTACCTAGAATGTATATTAAGCTTTTGACTATCATATAAATTGCAAATATTTGCCCTGGTTTCTTATCCGCCTTTTGAATTTATTGACCGTCTTTAACTTACACAAACCATAGATGCTTACTTGGAAATTTTAAACATATACAAAAGTTAAAGAGGATGTAATGAAGTGTTCTTATGTATCCATTCCTCAATTTCAATAACTGTCAGTATTTTACCATCTCTATTTGAGCTACAACTTCTCTCACATTATTTTTTCAAAGCTGGAGTCCTTTAAAGCAAATCCCAGACAGCATGTAATTTTACCTATAAATACTACACTACACTATGCATCTGGGACTAACAGGAACATTTAAAAAACACAAACATCGCGTATTATCTCACCCACCAAATTAAATAAACCATAGTTCCTTAATATCATGCAGTACATAGTTCATGGTCAAATTACCCAAAATTGTCTCTTAAAGTTTATTTGTCTGGATCAGGATGCAAAGAAGACTGGCACATCGTTTTGGGATATATCTTAAATATCCTTTGTTCTTTTCACTTATTATTATTATTTTATCATTATTATTACTATTACTATTACTATGGAAAATGCCATTGGTTGCTCACAGAAGCTAGCTCATCGGATTTCTAGAATGTCCTGTACCCTAAATTTGGCTGATTGTTGCACAGAGGGCCTCTTTAACTTCTTCCTCTGTCTCCTATATTTCTTATAAAGTGGTGGTTGGATCCCAGCGATTTGATTAGATTCAGGTTTCCTTTTTAAGGCAAAAACCCTTCATAGATGGTGCAGTGGCTTCCTATTGCAGCCCACTGTGGTGGTGTTGGGGAGAGACTCATCATATCTCTTGGACTTTTAATGACGATAAGATTGATCATAGGTTCAGGTTGGGTCAACCTGTTTCCTCTGTTATAAAGCTCTCCAGCAAAATTTCACCTAATAGATTCTTTGGTTCCTCTGAAATATAGTTTATAAGGGAAAGGTGGAATGAATGCTTGATTTTGTCCCTTTATCAATTTATCAATTCTCAGAGTAATGAGTTGATGTCTTAACAAATTCCCATTATGACTGAAGATTTTAAAAAAACTGTTTAATGAATTCATGAACTTTTATATACTTGTCATGTTTCATTTCATTTCAATCATTCAATTTTTCTGGCTCAAATGGTCCCATCTTCAGCCAGTGTAGACTTTTCAAATTGAATCCTGTAACTTCCCCCCTCCACCACCCTGCTTTTTTTCAGATTATAACATCTTATGTCGAAACATTCAAAAGACCTAAATGAATGAAGAGATAAACCATGTTCATGGATTGGAAGACTCAGTAGTGTTAAATGTGTCATTTTCTTTAAATACATTTACAGATTTAATGCAATTTTAATTAAAATTCCAATAAGCTTCTTTGGAGAATTGGTCAAATTAATTAAAAAATATATATGGAAATACAATGGCCAAAGACACTATTTAAAAAGAACAGGGTAGAAGGACTTCAGCTATCCGATACCAAGACCTAATCTAATTAGTAATATAATAGTAATTAGCTATAGTAATTGAGGCAGCATGTTATTGGTGCAAAGAGAGACATATAGGCCATTGATCTAAAATATAGGCTTTAGGTACAGACCTATACACTAATAGACCTTTGATTTATGATAATATAAATTACAAGCTTTTTAATACAGTGACAAATGGAAATCCACGAGGAAAAAATAAAATAAAATGGAGTCTCTATCTTGCACAATACACAATCTCTTCTAGATGCAGGGTAAAACTATAAAAATTTTAGAAACTCAAGTAGAATATCTTCATGACCTCGAGATTGTGAAAGATTTCTTAAATAAGAAAGAAGCATTAATGCTAGAAGGGAAAAATAAGATAAACTGTGCTATTTTCAACATAGTAGGTGGAAAGCTTCATACTGCTGGCATCTGTAAATTCTGGTTCTAGTTTGTGACTGGGTAAGTTGACACATTGCAAGTCTGCTTTTAGAAACATTTATGTTATTTTGACAATGTATTTTATATCTGCATAATCTATAATTAAAAATTTATTTCTATTTTCTCTTAAAATATTTTCATATTTTAGGTGATTCTATTTTGTATCATTTTATTGACTTCGTAGCTAGACCTCCCTCTCTATCTTAGACTGGATGTCATTTTAAAATTTGTATTAACTGTATTATTTTATTTTTTATTGGTCTGCCGCTGTTGAAAATAAAAACAAGAAACAGCAACTGATCTATCACCACAGACCATTTGAAAGCACTGAAATAGGTAACACGAAAATCAAGAAATCAAGAAATTCCACTAACGGGAAAGGACTTGTAGATGGAAAAAATGGTTACAACACATCAGGTGCGAAGAGGCTATAGGAATCAATTCAAATAAATCAACAAAGGTGGGCAGAAAACCGTGAACACTTTACGTGAGGATTTCTCATGCCACATCGACACGTGAGAACCAGTCAGCCTCTCGGTCTTCGGGGACATGAACGCTAAAATCACCAGGAGGGCCCGGTCAGCAGATCAGCAAACGCTGAAAAGTCCCACAACCCTAGAGGAGCTCGGGTGGGGGTGGAGGCAGGCACCCTCCGAAAACCCCGCGGCGGGGAGAGCACCCCCCCACTCCGGGCATCTAAATGTCCGCACGCTCCCATCGATCGCCCCAGAACGGTAGTCCTGGGCGCCCTCGCGAACGCTCCTGCGAGACCCACATAACCCCACGTGACTAGGTAGGATGCGTCCGGCAGCGCCCATTTAGGCTGCCTAGTGCACACAAGCAAAGCTCCCCTCCCGCAGGTCCAACGGATAAAGGGAGGTGCTTTCACCTGTACAAGAGTGAGAACGGGGACGACCAGCAGCCACAGCTTCAACCGCCCCCCCCTCCCTGCGCAGCTCGCAGGGGGCGCGCACCGGGTCCCCTGGGCCTCCCGCGGCAGCTGCAGGGCGGTGCAAGGAGACTCCCCCAGAAATTTAGTAACCCTCCTGGGGGGGAATCCTTCCATCCACCAAGCCAGCTTCCCCGAAGTATCCAGATAACCTGGGGACAAGGAGCCCCCCCCCCCCAAAGGGGTCTTGGGTTGGAGGAGCCCGCCAGGTCAAGGAATGACAGTGAGTCTGGCATGGGTCACAGGAAGAGGGGTTCTGAGTCCAAGCTGGGGCTGGAGGCAGTGGGTTCTGCTGCTGGGAAGATTCCCGAAGGGCTGGCCCTGGAGTGGAAAGGAAGGGGGCGAGGTGGTGGTGGTGGTGGGGGGGGTCCCGCAGACACGTAGGACCCTGGGGAATAGGGGTCTGCAGAGGCAGGCACTCAGACAATGTGTGTGCACCCCTGGGTTCCAGGCTACTGGCCTGGCTGTCCTGACGGCCTCTGCTTTTAAGAGCATTTGGTCCTGCAGTTCTTGAACGAAACCTGCTCTTGGTGTTCCTGCTGGTTGATCTGGTGCCCAGGATCCCTCCACCCCCACCCTAGCTCCTCCTGGGCTAAGGGAGCTCTCTTTTTCAAAATGTCTCCAGTGCCTGCTGCTTTTCCTTGCCCAGGACCTGGGGTTGATGGGGGCCCCTGAGATACTCAGGTTCTTGTATCCTCATTCTTGTTCTGTTCCTCCCTCAGAGGAGCTGCCCATTAGGGCTGGGTTTAAATCCCTCCATCCCTGCTGGTGCTGGGACCCTCCTCTCATCTCTGCCCTGCAGTCCTCACCCCTCTCTCTGATGAGTCTTGCAACCATGGAGTAATGGACCCCCTCATCACTGAGCAGCAGCTGCTGAGTGTGTGCCCTGTGTTGTCCTATATCATCTTAATGTGGTCCCATCAGTCTTTGGTGGCTCCCTTGCTTTCCAGTGCAAGACGACCCAGTCTCATTTTGTACATTTTTAGCCCTAGACCTGGTATTAGCCCATTTCCCTAGTAGAGGGTATCTAGAGAGCACAGCCTAGCTTTTAGTGTTACTCGTTACTTGATGGTCATTGCTTCTAGGCCTTTCAGTGGACAGAGCCAGGATCCATGTATTTTTAAAGAGAAAAATACCACATGAGTTCAAACTGCTATTTCTGATTCATTTTCAAGATTGCAGGATTTTTACTTAACTTCCTTGATTTTATACTGTTATCATTTTTGTGCTGAGAATTATGGTACCTAATGATGGCAACACAGTCATTTAATAAAAATATCAATACTAATAACATAGCTACTGAATGCAGTTTATGATTTCTTTCCTTTTTTATTGTCCATAGAATATCTCCTCCTTGGGAAGTAGAGTCAAAGCACTGTGTTTTAAAGCCACTTCAAGTAATTGTTTTCTTTATGTGGTTATGCCACATGCTTTATACGCAGTTAAGGCTCCTTCATTTAGGTGTGCTTTCACATTTTAAGGGATTGTTTGTTTTTCTTTTGTGACTAAACTTTAAAAATTTATGTAAGACATTTACAGTCCAAAATAAAAAGCATTTAACAAGTTACATCCACAGAAGTCTGGTTTTTATAGCGATCACTCTTTCTTTTTTCTTTCAATAACCATTTAAAAATATTGGTTTTTGGTTTATCCTTCCATTGTGTCTTATGATACTATAAATAAATGGTCTATCTATGTGTCTCTCTATCCAGTTTCCCCCTTTTGTTACATAAAAGGTATTGTATTATAACCGTTACCCTCTCGCTTACTACCTTCACCTTATTTCTTCTCCATATTGGCACATAGATTTCTCATTGCTAATTCTAGGGGGCTCAGTCCTCCATTGTGTGGCTGAAACAGTTTATTCAGCCAGATCCCTGCACTGGTTTAAGACTTACAGTGATTTTTCCCTTATAATTTCTACCTTTCAAGCTGTTTTAATAATTTTTTTGAAGGGAAGAATTCAAATAAAAAAAATTCCCCCATGGTTTACCTCAAAGTCTTTTTTTAAAAAATTTTTATTTAAATTCCAGTTAGTTCACATATAGTGTAATATTAGTTTCCGGTGTACAGTATAGTGATTCAACATTTCCATACAACACCCAGTGCTCATCCCAAGTGAGTTCCTTAATCCGAATCACCTATTTCACCCATGCCCCACCCACCTCCCCTCTGATAACCATGGGTTTATTCTCTACAGTCAAGAGTCTGTTTCTTGGTTTGTCTCTCTCTCTTTTTCTCCCCCTACGTTCGTTTGTTTTGTTTGTTTACTATTCTACGATTCAGCAATTATGCTACTAGGTATTGACCCAAAGAATACAAAAATACTAATTCAAAGGGCTACATGTACCCTGATGTTTATAGCACCAAATTATGGAAATAGCCCAAGTGTCCATTGACTAATGAAAGGATAAAGAAGATGTGGTGTGTATGTATATAATATATATTATATAACATATATAATATATAGTATATTATATCACACATACAATGGAATATTATTCAGCCATAAAAAGAATGAAATCTTGCCATTTGCAACAACATGGATGGAGCTAGAGGGTATTATGCTAAGTGAAATAAGTCAGTCCGAGAAAGACAAACGCCATATGACTTCACTGTTATGCGGAATTTAAGAGACAAAACAAATGAGTATCTTAAAATTTTCGATTTTCATTTGTCAGAGTTCCTTAAATGCAATATTTAAAAGACTCTGAGGGTGCACGAGGCATTTCCTGTTGCCATCACAGGAGAATGCCCCTGCTGGGGTTGTCACGTGTGACCCTAGCCCTCATGCAAGCATCTCTCACTGCTATGGGGAGCCTGTCTCCTGGTGGTGGAGTCTTTTACTATCCTGCCTTCCACTGCTGGATGGATACAGTGAAAACATACTGCTGAGCCAAATTAGGGACTTGTAGAAGGCACAAAGTTTTATGAAGCAGTCAAACGTGACTGGCAAAATGCTATGTGCAACAGAATAAGCAACTTGAATGTTAAAACCATAAGGCCAGGATGGGGTGTGATTGTACTGGACAAGTTCAGTGTGAAGGCAGAGCTCCTGACCATCCTACAATACTGCCAGGACCCTTTTTTTTTTTTTTTTTTTTAAGGAAAAACCACCCCTCCACCCCAAACAATACTTGCTACTTTCTCTGCTCTGATGATTAAAATTAATCAAGTCTTTAGCTCTAAGCTGGAGTTTATAGGCAATATAAGGGGTAAAGGAACAAATGAAATGATAGCACAAAGAAACAATCAGATGAGTCCAGAAGGTGGGACAGTCTACATAACAACCGGCTGGATCTCTTCAACAGGTCAATGTTATAGATAAAAAGAAGACACAGTCAGGGTACCAAGAGCAAGGGGAATGTTCTCAATTAGCCCTGTGAAGTAGAATTTTCTGTGATGATGAACATGTTCTATCACATAGGTGTGATCATTGGGCACCACAAGTTTGGCTGCTGAGACTGAGGAGCTGCGTTTTTCATATTACCTCATCTTTATTACTTATTTATTTTTGATTAATCTAGATAGCTTCACATGGCCAGTGTCCACTATTTTGGAAAGTGCAATATCCAGAGTAAAAGATACCTTGAAGTCATAGCAGCTGCATGCAAGGAGTGCTTCTTGATTGTATCTTTTCTTTTTTTAAAAATTTTTTTTAACATTTATTAATTTTCGAGAGAGAGAGAGAGTGAGAGAGAGAGAGATACGGAGCTCAAGCAGGGGTGAAGCAGGCTCCAGGCTCTGAGCTGTCAGCACAGAGCCCAACATGAGGCTGGAACCCATGAACTGTGAGATCATGACCTGAGCCAAAGTTGGACGCCTAACCAACCCAGCCACCCAGGCACCCTGGATCTTTTCTTTTTTATTATTAAAGTGTAGTTGACATAAATGTTATATTAGTTTCAGGTGTACAACATAGTGACTTGACAATTCTGTGCACCATGCAATGCTCACCACCATAAGTGTAGTCACCATCTGTCACCATCCAATGTTATTACAATATTATTGACTATATTTCCTGTGCTGTAGTTTTCATCTCTGTGGCTTATTTTATTTTTTATTTTTTTAATGTTTATTTATTTTTGAGAGAGAGAGAGCACATGCAAGCAGGGGAGGGGCAGAGAGAGGGGATGGATAGAAAATTTGAAGCAAACTCTGCACTGTCCGCAGAGCCTGATTTGGGGCTCAAACTCAGGAACTGTGAGATCATGACTGAGCCCTTAACAGACTGAGCCACCCAGGCACCCCGTGACTTACTTATTTTATAACTGAAAGTTTATGCCTCTTAATCCTTTTTACCTCTTTTGCCCATCACAGTCCTCTCTGCCCCTGGCCTGGCAACTGCCATTTTGTTCTTTGTATTTATGATTCTGTTTTTGTTTTTGTTTGTTTTGGTTCCACATATGAGTGAAATTATACGATATTTGTTTTTCTCTGACTGACTTATTTCACTTAGCTAATGCCTTCCAGGTCCGTCCATATTGTCACAAATAACAAAATCTCATTCTTTTTCTATGACTAATTGTATATATGATTGTATATATGATTGGATATTTATTTGAACAAACCAACCATAAAACAGTTTTGGGGGGATATTTGAGGGGAAATTTAAATGTGTTCTGGGTACAGAAAAAAAAATGTTTTAAAGTTTTTAATGTTTATTTTTTTAATGTTTTTTTATTTTTTTATTTTTTTATTATTTTATTATTTTATTTTTTTATGTTTTTTAATGTTTATTTATTTTTTAATGTTTATTTATTGTTTAATGTTTATTTAATAATATATGTAATAATATATGTAATAATATGTAATAATATGTATGTAATATGTATAATATGTATAATATGTAATAATATGTAATAAATATGTAATAATATAAACAATAATAATGTTTATTTAATAATGTTTATTTAATGTTTATTTATTAAAACATTTTTTAATGTTTATTTATTTTTATATTAAATATAATTTATTGTCAAATTGGTTTCCCTACAACACCCAGTGCTCATCCCAACAGGTGCCCTGCTCAATGACCATCACCCACTTTCCCCTCTCCCCCACCCCCTATCAACCCTCAGTTTGTTCTCAGTATTTAAGAGTCTCTTATAACATTAGGAAATTTTTGTTGATTTTCTTAGGCGTGATAATAGCATTGTGTCTATGTAGGTTAATGTCATTTAAAAAAGATTCACGTTGAAATGTCACAATACCTGTTAAAATACTTTAGCCAATACACACACACACACACACACACACACACATATAGAGAGAGAGAGTTAATTATTAAATCTAGGCAATGGATATATCGAGTTTTGTTACACCATTCTCTTTCCTGCTTTGCTTGAAATTTTTTATAATATAAAGTAAAAATAATCCACAGAAGTAAGGGGCCATTATACTTATAAACCAGGTTTTTTTTTTTTTTAAAGATATGGTGAAATAGTATTGTTTTGATAATTTTTAGTTTATTTTTTAAAATAACTTCTAAATATAAGCTTTTCTCCCTATTATTTCCTATGAATTTTAGTTTCTGCTTTAAGCAGATTCACCTTTAGTGGACTTTTTTTTTTTTTTTTCTGCCAGTATCTTTGGTAACCTGGATGAAGTTGCTTACAACCTTTACAAGAATTCTAAAAAAAAAAAAATGTCCTTTTGAAAATGAAAGTGGAAGAATTTCATTTGAAATCAAAGCCAGAGCTGAAGGTCTAACTTTGGGCATTTCTTAGTCACTGCCAACTGGCCGATCCAGGCCATTTCCTCCAGGCCTCACACGTGCCCTCTCTTCTGGAGATGCCGGGTTCCAGGCTGATCTCCCTACCTCTGTGCAGTGCGCGGGGTTCCGGGACTTCCTGTTTGTCACACGGGGGCTCCCAGGTCTCCCAGGAGGTGGTCAGGAGTAAGGCAGCTGAAGTTGTGGACCCCAAAGCAGGCGAGGCTGTATTTGAGAGGCCCTGGAGCAGGAGAAATACTGGGTGTGCCTGCGGTATCTCCAAAGCTTCCTGCGCCTCCCGGTTCTCTGGGAGCGCTTCGGAAACGAAGCCCACTGAAGGAATGCACAAGAGGAGATTAAGGGGCTGGAGGATTCTGGATGGCTCCGGGAGCGGCCAAAGCGGTGGTCAGCGTAGCCCAGAAAGACTAAATGGTCTGAGCAAAGAGGATGGCATGTGAGTTTGAAGAAGCTGTTTTGGTGAGTGAATAGTTTAACTTCCAAGCAATTTATTGGCTTCAAGGCCTTGGGCCAGCTGTATTTTGGGCAAAGGAACGAACCGATTGTCGCCTCACTCCAACCTCCACTGGAGGCTCCAGTGAACCCACTGCCCGGGAGCTATTTGGTGTAGTTACCGTGTATATATGCAGATTTCACATTTCTTTCAATCTCTAACTTGACCCTCTCCTCAGCTTTGACTAGGAATACCCAGTTGCTTACCTGGCTGTTATCAGATTTCTCAAAGGCACCCTGGATCTGACCCACCACATAAGACAAAATGCCTGGCTTGAGGCCCCCCTCCGCCCCCCAAAGCTGGTTCCCCTTCAACGAGAAGCATCTTTTTCCACCCAGAAGCTGGGAGTTGTTTGGACCTCCTTCCTCCTCCTCTTTTTCCCTCTCAGAGCCATCCTAACCAAGCCTGATCAGTTTCACCTCTATTGCCAGATGGCATGCACTGGCCCAATTTTGTAACGGGAGCTAACATGAGCTCACTCCTTGGTGAGTCATAGAAACTATACCAGGTGAGTGGGCGCACAAAGGAAATTTTATTTGCAGCAAATGAGATCACAGGGAATAATTTCCGAAGCCATGACTCCCTGGGCAAGGGTGGATAGGTTCCTTTTATGTACCATCAGGATGAATATTTGAAAAGGAGATCCTTGTCATGGTATGTAAAGAGGGGCACAAGGTCACACATGCCCCTTAAGGAAACACGCTTATATATACATTGCATGTTATGTAAATGGGGTTCGTGTCCTCCTTGGGCAGAGATAAAGAAGGCAGGTGTTGTGGTAAAGCAGTTGTGGGTCATTCTAGAGGTCACTCTATAGTCCATCTGCACAGGTGTGAATTGGGGGGGTTACACTAGAACTGATTTGGGTGGTCTGGGCTGGAGGGAGTTCTTGTCAGGGCGGCTGCTATCACTGGAAGGCTGGTTTTTCTTTCCAGTGGCCTGAATTAAGAGATAAGGTGGAAAAGGAAAATGTGAGACAAAGGTCGGTGAGTACAAGCAGGTGGGCCATAAATTTCAGGACTTGGGGTCTAGCAGGTGACAATTTTGGTCCCCTGAAATCTTTCAAAGACATGGATGTCCTGATAGCATGCCTCCACTTACAATTCTGCAGTAGCTGTCCTTTGCCCTTGGGATTAAAAACTGTATTCAGTAATAGGGCCTTCAAGACCAATCACGTCTAACCCTTACCCACCTCTCCTGCCTTCTCTTGTCCCACTCTCTGCTCTGACTCTAGTTCCACTGAGGAAAATGGGCTTGGCCAAGAATGGGTTGTTTGGTACCAGCCTTGTGGAGCATAGACCTCAGAAGAGAGTCTGTCCTGTTGATTATCTCAAATTTACAGCTTGGAAACAGGGCATCTGCAATTAGTGGGAACAGTGGGTTTTGAGAAACCAAACTGGCTTATTTTAGCTGCGAAGTTGCCTCCTTTTGTGTGCCATTCATAATTACAGAGGGACAACAGGAGCAAGCTGGGATGCCTGGCCCCTCTGCGTGTAGAGGGACATCTTCCTCTACACTGTGGCTTTTGCTTTTACAGATAACCCAGCAGGGAAGAGCCAAGGTGGGCAGGGCTGTGCCATGTGGGGGCTGGAGGGAGACGTGGGTTTGTAAATTGATACGTGTATTAGGTCCCTGTAGAAATTATATCCACTCTTTAGAGAGTTCAAGATGAAAGTAGATTTATTTTAGGAAGCCACTAAATTACACACGTTAGTCCTGCTACTGTGTCTGGCCGATTACAAATACTAGTTCTTTGAAGGGAAAGGCTTTGAGCTGGGAGGAAGCCTGCACCAGTGGGTGGAGTCATTTGCATAAATCCCACAGTCACTGGCTTGGACTGGTCCTTTCTCTTATCTTTAATCCTTTGTGTTTTCTACTTCTCTCTCTCAGCTTTTAAGTCATTGTCTCTTTTCTCCCTTTCTCTCCCGTCCTGTCTGCTCTCCCAAGGCTGACTTAATTTCTTTGGGTTCCGGTTGATTTGCACAATACAACTCAGCAGGAAATGCTTATCTGGCACTCAGGTGAGGGGAGTGAGGGCATTGCCTTGGCTGCAAAATTTAGAAGGGCGCCCCCAAAAAACCCCGAGAAATCAAGATACAGAATATTTTAATGCAATATTTAAAAAAAGAAAACAGGGGCAAAATTTCCATCATGAGCAAAATATCACTTTAAATAATTTTAAATAATAAATTTTAAATAAAGACAGGATTGGGGCCGAATCATATTGGCCTCTAAGGCAAAAAAAAAAAAAAAATCAGTATTATTGATCTGTTGTTTCTAATGAAAATTTTGGTATTTTGTCTATCATGATTTTTGTGTTTTTTTCTTTCTTTTTGCATTAAATCTGCCACAGGGAGTAGCTAGAGCTGAAATTCCATGAGGACTCCCATCCCATTACTATTGGATGTGTTTCGGTAAAAGAGCTGGATCCCAGAATAAACCATGCATTTCACGCTACAATGGCAGAGGGAGAACAAGGTCAAGACACAAGGGCTGCTGGGGTGGTGGAGGCAAGAGAAGCCTGGCCTTTAAAGATGGGCGGTGAGAAGGGGAGCTGAAGGTGGGCATCCTCCCCGTGTGTGTGTTGGGGGGTGGGTGGTGCTCGGCATTTGCTCAGGGCTGAGAGGTGCAGACCATGTGTGGACAAACTTGGCTTTCACTTCGTGACAGTGGAGAGTGAATGTCTCGAGGTGTTTGGCTGTCATCGTTTTGGGAGCACCTGCTCTGTGCCAAGCCCCCTGGGGACCCTGCATCCAGAGGACAGGACCCTCTGGTCTATCAGGAGCCCACAAGGTAGCTGGGGAGGTAGGGTCTGGGGAAGCATCCACTCCACAGCCCTCTTTTGGGAGGCTAGAGAGCTGTCCTCTCCCACACTCTCCCTCAACCACTAAAATCTCTGCTGGGATTTTCTTCCTGTCTGAGACTGGCAGCAAACCCTGGAGAGGGCACAGAGAATGAAGTCGATGGTGGTGTGCTTGCTCCTGGAGGCCTCTTCTGGGGGTCTTTCCCTCTGGAGCCCTCTCGGATAAATAGAGCCTTTGCTGGCATGTGCAGGGTGGGTCTGTGAATTACGACAGGAAGTCCTCAGGTAGAGGGCTCGGGAGAGCCCCCTATCACTGTGGCTGATGTTGAGCAGGGCGGATGCCCACCCCTCACGCCTTGGAAGCTACTTTTGGACAGAGTGTGATCTGCACACACAGGAAAACGGCCCTGACATGGGTTGGAGACTGCCTGCAGATGGGTTGACAAAGGTCCCCAGGTCAGTAGGTCGGTACAGTCGGGAGTGGTGTCCAATGGGCTCAGGACAGAGCAGCCTGCCCTGAGTCTAAGTGGGGTCTGCTCCTATGGGGTCCTCTTGTCCGGCCCTGGCTTTGTGCTGGGAGGGACTGAGGCAGCTCCCCCTGTGCTTGTGACCCACTCAAAGACTCTGTCCCCACAGGTCCTCAGAGTTCCTTTGTTGTCCCTGGGAAGGCCACCCCACCATTGTCTTTCCCTCCCGACTCTCATACCTGGAGGCCGGCAGAGAACTCTGGACCTCCCCAGCCATACTACAGAGCACAGCACTGCAGAGCCCAGCCTTCAGCTGTAGCTCCTGTTCCACTGGAAACAGACTCTGAGAAAGTATGCCGGTACAGGACATTTATTTGGGAACAGGTCCCAAAGGGAAGCAGGAGAGAGGGGATAGGGCAGAGTGAGACAGGGAAAGAGACAAAACTAATATCAGGTATGATCTGGGGGTTGCCATTGGATGTAATTGGGTCCCTTCTAAGGATTATCCACTGGAAGATTAGGAGCTGGAAAGGACATTTGCTACTTCTGTCCCCCACTGGTTGGGGTCCCCAGGGGCATTAATAATGGATTTTTGCAAAGGTGGACAAACACAGAGTGGCTCCTGCTCACTTTTTCTTTTCTCTTTTATTTGAAGTAAAACTGGTATAAAAATTATGTTTCAAGTATACGACATAATTTGACATCCATCTGTATACATTATTAAGTGATTGCCACCAAAAGTCCAGTTACCGTCTGTCACCATACTTCAGTCATTTTCATCACCCCCTTCACTCATTCTGCTCATCTCCAATCCTTTTCCTTTCTGGTAACTGTCCATCTGTTCTCTGTATCTATGAGTTTGTTTTCATATTGTTTAGTTTGTTCATTTGTTTTGTTAGAGTCCACATATGAGTGAAATCATAGTTTTTGTTTTTCTTTCTGACTTATTTCACTTAGCACCATACCTTCAAAGACATGATATCATGTGGCTCAAAGCATCCATCTCTCTTATCATGATTGGTCTTTCGGGGTGGCTAGCCCCCATCCCAAAACTATCTTGTGGCCACCAGGAGTTAACTTGTCAGCATAAACTATCAGGGCCTACCACGAATAGTCAAGATACAACTAGTGCTCAGGAAATCCCAAGGATTTAGAGGTTACCTCCCAAGAACCAAAGACAAAGACCAGTCAAATTCTTTATTATTCCACATATGCCAATTCTGATTTGTTAGTGGTGACTGCACTGAGAATTGTGTTAAGAAAGATTCTGAGGTTAGATTCAGGTTCAGTAGAGGAGAGTGGCACGGTGGATGAAGACAGTGGGAGCACTTATATCCTCTCTTTGACATCCCTGCATAGTTAGCGTTTTCAGAAAGAGAGGCAGTTTTGTAGACACTGAAATACTTTATAATTTATCTAAATAGTTGGTTAATACAGACTGGAGGAAACACTTGGATGTAGAGTTTTGCAACAGAGAGGAGAGAAGCCCTTTTCAATGGTGACAACAATGTTGGTTTCCATCTTTTAAGCGCCTGGTTCCAGAAACTGATAGGTGCCTTATATATGTTCTCTCATTTAATCCTCATAGTGTCCCTGTAAACATCTTTTTTTTAAAAATTAAATTATAGTTGGCACACAATGTTTATTCGTTTCAGGTGTGCAATATAGTGATTGGACAAGTCTATATGTCATGCTGTGCTCCCTACAAGTGTAGCTATCACCTGTCACCATACAACACTATTACAATACATTGACTGTATTCCCAATGCTGTGCCCTTTATTCCTGTGACATTCATTCCATAACTGGAAGCCTGTGCCTTCCACTCCTCCTCACCCATTTTGTCCATCTCCCTACCTCTTTCCCCTCTGGCAATCAGTTTGTTCTATTTATGGGTCTATTTCTGCCTTTTGTTTGTTTTGTTTTTTAGATTCCACATAAAAGTGGAATCATATGGTATTTGTCTTTGTCTGACTTATTTCACTTAGCATAATAACCTGTAGGTCCATCCACATTGTTGCAAGTGGCACAATCTCATTCTTTTTCATGGGAGAGTAATATTCCATTGTACATAAGCACTGTTTTTTTTTTTTTTTTATTCCCGTTTCGCTTGACAACCAATCTGAGACTCAGAGAGACATTGAGTAGCTTCCCTAAGGCCACATGGTTATGCAGTCTATATTCTGGTCACATCACTGATTGGTCTTACTGGCAAACTTCTGCAAGCTACAGGCATGAGACTGGTCAACAGTCTAAGGAGCATAAGTGGAGGGTTACTCTGTCATACACAGTGTTCTAAATATGAGGAGATAGACCCAAGCCCTACAGGGGCCAAGAGAAAGAAGAGCTCAGGCTGAGCTGGTTATCAGAGAGGGCTTCCTGGAGGAAGCAGAGCATGAGGAGAACCCTGGAAGGGGAAAGGTGGTTGGTGTTTGGATAGGAAGAGAGTAGGGGATGAGCATTCTGGAAGAGGGCCAGCCTGGGGTAAGTAAAGAATCACATGGGTGCCAGGGAGGACCAGGTCAGTGGTGGCCTGAAGGTGGTAGAGGGGCTTAGACCAGAAGCATGAGCTGTAGAAGGCCACAGAAAGCTGCAGAGCAGGACAGCGGAACAGTCTAACCATTCCTGGGGGCTGTCCTGCTCAGATAAGGGGCTTATAGATTGCAGACAAAAGTCTTGGTTTATGCCCATTTCCCAGGGGAGAAACTGAAGCTCAGAGAAATGCTTGGGTTCACCTCAGGTCATCCAGGAGGAGATGAAGGAGCCCAAACTGGGGGTCAGATCTCTGGGCACAGAGCTGTGCCTTAACTGCTATGTGAGCTGCCTCCCCAGTCCCTGTGTGAGTGTGGGAAGACCCGCCTTATGGCAGGGTGCACGGTCAGGAGAGAGCCAGAGAACTGGAGGAAGCCCAGGAGGCCTATCAGGGCAGAGCAGAGGCACTGTAGAGGCTGAAGGTGGACAGGCATGCTGAAAGCACTGCTCAGAACGTGGGACGAAGAGGAGAGAGGCTCTAATGAGGGCTTTCACAAAGACCCTAATGTTTTCATACCGTCCCGCAAACATGCCAGTTAGTCCCCAAGTGCCTGCCCGCCTGTGCCCTTTCTCATGAGGGAGCTGAGTCCTCTGACAGCTGGTACTTCTGAACTGCAAGCATGGGTTTACTTTCAGCTGCCTGCCTAGTTGTTAACTGCGATGAATGCTAGACAGGCCACTGTTCACATGGGATGATATTAGAATAAATCCCACACGGGGCTTGCAGTGTGGCCCAGAGGAGGAATCAGCTGAAAGGATAACAAAGTTTGGGGGTCCACAGGCTGATGTGGTGGGCAAATCTGAGCCCCACCAACCCTGAGCCCACCCCCCAACCCTGGAGAATCTGTCCATCCCAGCTTTAATATTCTACCGGTGTGGAGTGACTTCTTGAGGTCTTCATGAACAACTGCTGGAGGAAGGTGTTTTGCTGCTAGTAGCAAAAATGTCTGGTCAAGCAGCTTACCTAGCATGGGGGTCTGATTGGCTCAGGCATAGGCTCAGATCCTCAGCCCCACATCCATCCTGTGCTATTCTCTCGACTCTGACTTCTTCGTGTGGGGACCGCCCTCAGGCTGGGAGCACATTTCAGCCTTTGTGTCTGTGCTCACAGTGTCTAGAGGAAGAGAGACCGTTTTGCTTCCTTCCTTCCTTCCTTCCTTCCTTCCTTCCTTCCTTCCTTCCTCCAACAGGTATTTATTGGGTACCTACTGCATGAACTATACTATTCTAGGTGTTGGAGTTAAATCAGTGAACAAAACAGGTAAGGAAGGCTTGCCCATGAAGCTCTTATTCTAGCTGGCAGGGGTGGGGCAGATGGCAGTAACTGGGGTAAGTCAATCTATTATGTGGGTGTCAGAAAGTGATAAGAAGAAGACAAGAGAAAGGGATGACAAGGTGTGGGACTCTGCAGGGTAATTAGGCTTCATTGAGAAGTTTTCAGAAGGAAGAAGGATGTTCTGGAAGCCAGTGAAGAGAAAATACAAAGGAGGAATTACCTGATGTGTCTGGTGCTGCCCAGCAGACAGGGAGGAGGAGGATGGAAGTCAGATTTAGCACATCAGGTGTTGTGACATTGACAAAGGCAGCGTGAGTGGGGTGGTGGGCTCAGAAACCCTAATGAATGGGTGTAAGAGGGAGGGGAAAAGAGAGAGCTGGGATGAGAGATTCTTAGCTGATGGGATTAATCCAGAAGAGGGAAATTTTTGGTGTAAGAGAGAAAGAATTATGGTGGCTCTTTCTTAAGAATAAGAAAACTAGCCCAGAAAGCTCTAGTAGCCTCTCACAGTTGGGCCATACGTCTATGCTTTGTGGTGTGGAGGCTATATTTGTTTAGGACCATATTCCTGAGCCAGTTATTGAAGAAGGTGGTTGGGGTACCTTTACACCACTTAAGGCTCCACTCCTGGAACCAGGGAGCAGGTCAGCTTCCCTTGAATCATGGGGGTTGGATGGTGGATATCTGAATGAAAGCCAGTCAAGAAGGGTAAGATGGATACAGAGGAGGGAGCTGTTAGTGTCCACCGGGATCTGTTTCTCTGCTACCAACACCCCTCACACCTATGCCTTCAAATACATTCATACCCAGGGGAGACTCCCCAAAGGGAGTCAAGGCTGAGATGTCACCTCCGGCACCCTGTGCCAGAACTTCAGTATCTGGACACTCATCCACTGGGTTTAAATGGAATGCCTTCTGGTGCAGCCACTATGTCTTCCAGCCCTGGAACACCTGGTGTGCAATGGCAGAGTAAGGACAGGATGTCTGTTAAGAACAAAAACCACCTGTTGGTGAAGGGGAGCATAGGAATGTGCTCACAGCTGTCACGGGTCCACAGTGTACACAGGAATGGAGAGGGATGGTAAGGCTCCTGTTCAGTGCCCCCTGAGGGTCTCTGTGGCCACTAACTTCTGTGAAGTCCGGGGTCCAGGCTCTGTGGGACTCCATCAGCAGGCTGCAATGCTGCCCACTTCCTGCTGGCTTGGAGATTACATGGGGCATAAGTGGTCACAGGTTGTGGTCAGCCAGGTGCAGTCTCTCATCTATTTTTTTGGGCTGTTCTCACAGTCAGAGATCTTGTCTGGTTATAATCTTTGAGTCTGGCAGTTTCTGCCTCCTCATGACAAGCCATTGTCCTTGGACCAGAGCTTTTTAGACTTGAGCCTGTATCACAGTTGTCTGGAGAGCTTATTAGAACACAGGTTTCAGATCCAGTAGGTGTGGAGTAGGAACCTGAGAATTTCTTAGAGCTGTTGATGCTGATGGTCCAGGGACATACTTTGAGAACCAAGTTGGATCTAACTTTGAAGGCTTGTACCTTCGTCGTGGTCTCTAGGTTTTGTGTGTGTGTGTGTGTGTGTGTGTGTGTGTGTGTGTGTCCTGTACTCCCCTGCTGCATCCCAGAGACAACTTTCCAGTGAAACTTCCTGTGATCTGGCTGGAAATGCTCATTGGGGGTGCACCAAGGGGCAGGGCACAGGATGGTCTTTGCCCCAGCTTTGTCTCCTGCGAATAAGCCTTTCTCCTTTGTCTTGTGTGAATAAGCCTTTCTCCATTTCCACCTGAGACAAAGAATTCATCTTTTGCAGTCCTGCAGGCTTCAAATTAGAGAACTCTGGTCCTGTGCTGCCCCTGGGCAACTGCTTTCCTAAGAGATGTCTGGCAGAGATGATGACCAACCCCACGTGAATCCCTTATTCAGAGAGTGCTGCATGGAAAAGCTTGGCCTCTCCCCGCTGTCCCCATGCAAGATAGAGAGGGACAACTCCCCACTCCTGAGGGGAGAAAGGAGTGGGCTCATAAAGAGGCGAATATCTCTTCTGCAGACTTTATCTCATTCAGTCTTCTTAAGGACCAGTGTGAGGGTGGAATTGGGCTTCTCTTTACAGAGGGGTAAAGTGAAGTTTCAAGCAGTCACAATACTTGTCCAGGGACATTCAGCTAGGCAGTGGGAAGCTGGGATGTGAGCACAGACAGTGTTTTTTTTTTTTTTTAGCCTGCTCTTAATTACCATGCCTCACCAACTCCTAGTCTCATTGGATTGGGGCTGTTTGTTTTTTAGAACCAGAAACCAAGTCCAACCAACTTCCCCACAAATGTAAGGGTTCAGGGATGCTCCACAGAGCTATGGGGCAGGAAGTGTACCCAAGCCTCAGTACACCTGGAACTGAGTCTGGATGTAGTCAGGCACCAGGGCCCCACCTGCCAACCCTGGAGCAGCACATGGCTTTCCTCCTTCTACCCCCACCTTGCGCCCCCCCCCCCCCCCGGCTTTCTCTACTCCTCCAGACACAGAAAAACATGGCTGCTGAGCCCAAATTTGACTCTTCTCCTAGGAATGCTCCTCATGGAAACCGAGTAGAGAGGTTAAGCTGTGTACTAAATAAAATATTTGAGTTAGAGAATTCTGGAACCACTTTACTTGGATTTCAAACTCAGGGCTACCATTTACTAGCTGTACCACTTGAGCATGTTATGTCACTTCTCTGACAAAATGATGAAGATGGCAGCATTCACTCACAGGGTCATTGTGAGGAGTAAACAAGTTACTCCATTCAGAACACTTAGAACCTGGCACATGGCAAGTATTTGAGTAGTGTTAATGAATCTCCTTCCACTTCTTGTCATTGTTGCTCTCTCTGAATTCCAGTGAGAGTTTCTGGGAACCAGACTTTGACTGGCCCAACTTATGTTGGCCTGTATATTTGGTATAATTGGTCCAATTGGCTGTGCAAAAGCCTGTGCTGGGGTGCCATCAATGAGGATGGGAAGGGGCAAGGAAGACAGGTGGACCTCTGGAAAACAGGAGTGTCTTGATGGGCATTCTAAAGGTTTCTCTCAAATCTAGGGTGACCACCCATCCCCATTTGCCTGGAATTGGGTGGTTTTCTGGGAAATGAGACTTTCAGTGCTAAAATTACAAAGGTCCTAAGCAGACCAGGAAGGTTGGTCATCCTATAAGTCAGAACTGATTTCAGTGACTCTCAGGTGGGGGCAATGTACCCAGCATGATATGTGTTGAGACCCTCTTCCGAAATCTTTGGAGATGCTCTTCTGAAAAGATAGATGAGGCAGTTTTGGAAATATTTTGTGATTTGTCTGGATTGCTCCCAAAGTTTGCTTTCATCATCCCTCTGCCTTCCCACTTTCCAGCCCTGCCCCTTGCTGGCCACTGATGTCCCTTAGATTTTCCAATGCTCCCAGTTTCTTAGCTGTTGCTCAATATCATGGCCATTACTAAGAAGGTGTTTCCTACATCCCAAGCCTCTCCTTCCTCTGACCTGCCATGGCACATGAAACTCGATTATTTCCTCCTTTGGTTTAATGCACTCAGACTGAATTAAAATTCAAGTGTTTTATGGAAGACAGAGTCCATTAAGCTGTTATGGCTCATTAGAGTGTTAGCCTGGATAACTTCATTGGATTAGTCAGTCCCTGAAGCAGTACCCCAGCCTGGGACACAGAAACTTATGCTTGGAGGAGAGAAGGGAAGACTACAGTGTGAGGCTGCACCAGGTAGAAAAGGACCCTGGCCATGCCAAGGCAAGAATGAGCCCCAGGGGTGTGGAGGCAAGTTACTTTCTTCTCAAGTCAGCTGTCCAGTCTGTGCTGAATTGGAGGTGCTTGCTTTTCCACTACCCATGGGAAACTGGCTCAGAATTGTGAGCAACTTTTCAAAGAGCTAGAAAGAAGACGATAAGGCTGAGAGTCTAGGTCCAGAGCTTGGTGTGGATTTTCTGAATGAGTCTCTAAGAAAAACTGGCTTTCAGAACCTTATTCAGAACCTTATTCTTTTCTGAGCCTCGTTCTTTTTTTTCAATGTCCATACATGGTGGGTGGGGGCACTGGGACATTAAGAGGGGAATTATGTGATACATTCGCTCACCTACTGTCGGAGCTGAATTTAAGCAAACTGACACTTTGAAAATAAGCTTATAAGCTTATTAAATAAGCTTATTAAATAAGAAAAAAAAGATAGAGGACTCAAATTACTAAAATCAGAAATGAAAATGGGACTACTATTGCCAATTCTATAGATATAAAAAGGATTGTGAGAGTGTGTTATGAACAATGGTAAGCCAAAATATTGGATCACCTAGATGAAATGGACAGATTTCTAGAAACACAGAACCTACCTAGATGGAATTATGAAGAAACAGAATATCTGAATAAACCTATAACTCATAAGAACATTATATTAGTAATCAAAAGCCTCCTAGCAAAGAAAAGTCTTTGGATCTGATGGCTTTATTGGCAAATTCTACCAAACATTTAAAGAATAAATAGTAGCAACACTTCTCCAATTTCTCAACAAATTGTAAAGGAGAAAACACTTCCTAATTTATTCTAGGCCAGAATTTTGCTGATGACAAAGTTGACAAAGACACCACGAGAAAGAAAAGTACAGACCAATATCCTTATGAGCACTGATGCAAAAATCCTCAAGAAAATACTAGCAAATTGAATTTAGTTGCATATTGAAAGGAATACACACCATGATTAAATGGGATTTATTCAAAGATGCTTTAGCGGATTAGCTTGACCAATATAATATGCCACATTAACAGAATGAAGCAAAGAGAAACACATGACCACCTCAACTGAATCAGAAAAAGCACTTGACAAAATCCAACATTCTTTCATGATAAAACACTCAAAAAACCAGGAATAGAAAGAAACTATCTGAACATAATAAAATCCATATATGAAAACCCCTTCGCTAACATCATATTCAATGGTGAAAGACAGAAAGCTTTTCCTCTAAGATCAGGAGTCAAGACAAGGAAGTCCACTATTACCACTTTTATTCAACATAGTACTGAAAGTTCTAGCCAGAGAAATTAGGCAAGAAGAAGAACTAAAGGACATCCACATGGAAAGGAAGAAATAAAATTATTTCTGTCTCCAGAGTATGTAATTAGGTAGTGGAAAACTCCAAAGACCTTATAAAAAACGATTAGAAAAAACACACAAATCCAACAAAGTAAGAGGTACAAAATGAACATGCAAAAATCAGTGGCATTGTTATACACTGACGTGAACAATTTTAAAAGAAAATTAAGTCAGTTCCATTTACAATAGCATCAAAAATAATAAAATACTCAAGGAAGTGAAAAACTTGTACAATGTACATCACAAAATATTGCTGACAGAAATTAAAGAAGGCTTGAATAAATGGAAAAACATCATATGTTCATGGATTGGAAGACTTAATATTGCTAAGGTGTCAATACTTTCCAAAGCGATATATAGACTCAATGTAATCTCTATCAAATTCTCAATGATGTTTTTGGCGGAAATAAAAAAAATGCATCTTAGACTTCAAATGGGGGGCATCTGGGTGGTTCAGTCATGTGAGCACCTGACTCTTTGATTTTGGCTCAGGTCATGATCCCAGGGTTGTGGGGTCAAGCCCTACATTGGTTCCATGCTGAGCATGGAGTCCACTTAAGATTCTCTCTCTCTCTCTTTCTCTCTCTCTCTCTCTCTCTCTCTCTCTCTCCCTCTGCCCCTCTCCCCAGCTCATGGGCTCTCTTTCTAAAAAATTTAAAAAAAAATTCAAGTGGCATCTCAAGGGACCATGAATAGCGAAAACAATCTTGAAAAAGAGGAACAAATTTGGAATACTCACACTTTTTGATTTGAAAACCTATTACAAAGCTACAATAATCAAAACTGTGCAGTACTGACATAAAAGACAGATATATACAGACCAATGGAATAGAATAGAGAGCCCAGAAATAAATCCTTGCATATGATCAAATGATTTTTGACAGTGTGTTTTTTCCTCCTTTGTTGTGTTAATATGGTGATTTATTTTAAAAAAATTTTTTAACGTTTATTTATTATTGAGAGAGAGAGACAGAGCATGAGTGTGGGAGGGGCAGAGAGAGAGGGAGACATAGAATCTGAAGCAGGCTCCAGTCTCCAAGCTGCCAGCACAGAGCCCAACGTGGGGCTCAAACTCACAAACCATGAGATCATGACCTGAGCCGAAGTTGGAAACTTAACCGACTGAGCCACCCAGGCACCCCTATGGTGATTTATTTTTTAATGTTAACCCAAATTTGTATTCCTGTGCTAAACTGTACTTGTTTGTGGTTGTTAAAATATGTCTGTGAATTATGCTGACTTTGTGAAATGGGTTGGAAAGTATTTCTTCTCTTTTCTGAAATAGCTTTTGTAAGATTTGATAGAATTCACCAGGGAAGCCATCTAGGTCTGGAGTTTTCTTTTTGGAAAGGTTTTTAATGACAAAACATTGTTAAAAACAGAAATAAATCTATTCAGATTTTCTTTTTTTTTTTCTTTCTTAGTTGGTTATGATGGTTTGTATCTTTCTAGGAATTCAACACTTAATCTAAGTTGTCAAATTTATTGTCATGGAGGTTTTTTTAGTATTTCTTTTTTAAAAATATTTTGTTAAAGTTTATTTATTTTTTGAGAGAGATAGAGAGTGAGCAGGGGAGGGGCAGAGAGAGAGGGGGAGACAGAGAATCCCAAGCAGACTCCACGATGTCAGTGCAGAGCCTGACGCAGAGCTTGGACTCACAAACTGTGAGATCATGACCTGAGCTGAAACCAATAGTTGGACACTTAACCTGAGTCATCCAGGTGCCACTATAGTATTTCTTTACTATCCTCTCTATGTCTGTAGCATCAGTAGTGGTATCTACTCTTCTATTACTGATGTCCATATATTGTGTTTTCTTTCCTTTCTTCATCTTGATTAGCCTAGCCAAGGGCTTACTGATTTTCTTAATCTTTTTGAAGAATCAACTTATAGTTGTATTTATTTTCTCTTTTGGTTATTCATTTTTCTGTTCCTATTGGTTTTATGTTTACATTTGTTATTTTGTTGTGTCCACTTATTTTGAGTTTAATTTATACTTCCTTTTTAGTTTTAAGAATGGAATCTTAGCTCATTGATTTTAAGTATTTTTTCTTTTCTAGGATAAGGTCATAAGCTGTGTTCCATAAATATTGATATTTCATATTTTTATTATTAATTGGCTTAATTAGAGATTTTCCAGAAAATATTTTATTGATTAAAAAAATAAAAAAAATAAAATTCAAATGGAACCTCAAGGTACCATGAATAACCAAAACAATCTTGGAAAAGAGGAACAAAATTTCGGTCAGCATACATACTTTGTATGATTTCGATCTTTTTGAAATCTCTTGGGACATATGGTCTATTCTGGCAAAAGTTCCAAGTATACTTGACAATGTAGTGTGTTGGTTGTAGTGTTCTATAAAGGTCAACTAGGTAAGAAAGTCATTCTTAGCAGGGGACATTTGGTGATGTCAGGAGACATTTTTGGTGTCATACCTGAGAAAGAGTCCTGCTGGTATTTAGTGGGTAGAAGCCAGGAATGTTACTAAACATCCTATCATGTACAGGACAGCCCCCACAACAAAGAATTACCTGGTCCACAATGTTAATAGTGCTGAGGTTGAGAAACTCTGGGTTACATTGTTGAAGTACTGTTTAAATCTCTACATGCTTTTTTTGCTATTTTGTCTAATAGTTTTATCAATTGTGAGAAGTGTTAAGATCTACAACTACCATTGTAGATTCGTCTATTTCTCCATTTATTCTGTCCATTTTTGCGTCCTGTATTTTGATGCTCTGTTACTAAGTGTAGACAAGTTTATGATTATTATGCTTTGTTGATAAGTTGTCTCTTTTATTATTATGAATAATCTTTATTTCTGGTAATTCTTATACCCAACGGAAAGATATAAAAAAAAACCCTATATAAACATGTAAGTATTTAATAAGTGAGGTGAGATTGTACCTTGAAGCAGAATAGGGAGATGGAGAGGTAGGGAAAGGAAGGCATCAATTCAGGGTGTTCTCAGGTATGGAAGCATCTGGGCAGGTACAGCCTGCTCTGTTTCTAGCCTGTCGTACCATCCAAATACCCCGTTGTCATAATTTGTGTGGCTTAGGAAGCCTTCATGGGTGATAGGCAGAGACCACTCCTTTCTTCTTATTTACACTTGTTTTGGCTATGTTGTTCCCTTACTTTTCCGTGTGAATTTTAGGGCTTTTTGTGTCAGATTCCATGACTCACTCTACTAGTTTAAATGAGGCAAAACTTTCACATTTTTTTATGTATAGATAAGAAATTCTGTGGACTTAAAGATTTTATTTTAAAAAAATTATGTAAGCAAAAGAAGGAGAAAGTAGAAATGGTCATTTTCTGCCTTAATTAAAAAAAAACAAATATTTATCTTTTAGAAATAAAGATTTTGAATATTTAAATATTATTACCAGGGAAAATAAATTATTAAAAAAGACAAGGGATCATAATCACATATTTGGGAGGCAAAGTTAGTTTCATAGATTATAGCGATAATTTCTGAAGTCCAGTTATACTATGCTAAAAAGAAGAAAAAGTAAGGGTATTTAATGACACTTTTCTGCACCTGTTGGGAAAGAGGCAAAATTCGCTTCTTATCTCATTGAGATTTTTTTAATCAGCATTTTATAAGATGCCATCATTCTAAGGCTAAGTACTAGAACTCTTTGTTTAGCACAGAGGAGGGAAAGAGAGGACAGGGGCCTGCAACTTGCAAAATGGAAAAGAAATGTGAAGGCACAGGATAATTAAATAAAGGTCATTACACCGCACATCTATAATCATTTGGAATTTTAGCTGGGACTACAGGGAAGTGATAGACTAATTTAGAGATTTACCATCTTTTTGATTTTGAGTCTTGCCATACACAAATGTCCTTTCTCTCTCCATTCATTTAAATCTTTCCCTTTTAATAACGTTTTTGAAATTCTTACCGGTAAAGGCCTTGCATATGTTTTGTTAGATGAACTCCCAGGTACCTGACTGTTGTGTTGCTAAGGTGAAATCTGTCCTTTTAAGGATTTGGTGTTGTAATGCATCGATGCTGTTGGGAAGGGTTGCTCTGGCAACCTGCTGAGTGCTGTCATTTGTTACATATTCTTTCTGTCGATCTCTGAGACGTTTGCAAATCATCATTGGCAAATGGTGATTTTTTAAAAACTTCCTTTGTAATCCTTACATTTATCCTTCTTATGTTATTTCGATAGTCAGGAACTCCAGGACGAGGGTAAATGGAAGCGATGGTGGCATTGAGCCCACAGATAGGATAGCCAGCCATCCTGGTCTTGTTCTAGGTTTCCAAAGGGATGACCCCCCCTGCTGCACTATTGACAACATTTGCTGCAGTAGGCTTTTGAAACGCACTTTTTCATGTCAAAGAAGTTTGTTTTTATTTCTAGTTTCCTACACATTTTTTTCTTAAATCACAAGAGTGTCAAATTTCATAAAATGATTCTTCTGTACTTACTGATATTATTTTGCTGCTTTTCTCCTTTATCATGTATGTGCACACATGTGTGTGTCTGAATTTGAATACTTATAATATTTATTCCTGGATCTGTTTTTTTTTTTGTATTTTTCTCTGTATATTCAAAGGTAAGATTGGCTATAATTTTCCTTCCTTATACTGTTATTTTCCTGTCTTGTATTGAAGATTTTACTAGTCTGTAAAATGAATTGGACAGAACTCACTAGTAAAAACTTTCTGGACTTAGTTTAGTTTGTGAATTAAATTTTAAATACAAATTCAACGTCTATTTAAAAAATGTTTTATTTATTTTTTGAGAGAGAGAGCATGAGTATGTGAAGGGCAGAGAGAGAGAGGGACAGAGGATCCGAAGCAGGCTCTGCGGTGACAGGGTGACAGCAGTGAGCCAGATGCTGGGCTCAGACTCACGAACTCAAACTCCTGATGCTGGAATCAAACTCAAACTCATGAAATCATGAGTTGAGATGAAGTTGGACGCTCAACTGACTGAGCCACCCAGGCACCCCACAAATTCAATGTCTTTAACAATGAGAAACTCATTCATTTTTTTAAATTGAAATGTATTTGACACATAATATTGTGTAAATCTAAGGTGTACAACATGTTGAATTAATACATTGGTATAATATGATAGCCATTATAGTGATGACGGACCCCTCTGTCATGGCACATAACTATTGTTTCTTTTTTGTGGTGGGAATAATGACGATCTATTTTCTTAACAAGTTTGATGATTATAATACAATATTGTTGTCTATGTTCACTATACTATGCATTAGATCTCTCTCAGACTTAGCTCACTTAGTAGACTGTCCTCAAGGTCCATCCATGTTGCAAATGGTGGGACTTCCTTTTTCCTTGTGGTGGAGTAATATTCCAGTGTGTGTGTGTACCATATCTTCCTTATCTATTCATTCACAGCCACTAGGTTGTTTCCATATCTTGGCTATGGTGATTAATGCTGCAGTGAATGTGGGTGTGCACTTATCTCTTTGATATCCTATTTTTGTGTCCTTTGGGTATATACCCAGAAGTAGGATTGCTAGAACACGTTCAAGGTTTTAATTTTCTTCTTGAGCCATGTTTGGTGATTTATATTATTTCTGGAGAACTGCCCCCTACACCTAAATTTCAAATTTTTGATATAAAATTGCATGTAATCTCTTAGGATTTAAAGATTGTTTTTATCATACTTGTAATTAGGTCCCTTCCCCCTTTCCAACCCAGTATTGTTTATTCTGCACTTGCTCTTTTTCTCCCTTAGTCGTTCTTGTCAGGGATTTTTCTATTTTTTTTTTTTTTTCGGTCTCTTCAATGATCAGGTTTTGAAAAGAATATGTAATCTGTAATTTTTGAGTAACAGGATTTATATGACTATATTCACTAAATCAAAATCGTTATTATATTGTTAATGATTCCATATCCTTCCTTTCTCTCCCCGCATTAGCTTGACTTACCCAAGGTAGGTAGCCTCCCATTAGGACTGTGACTCTTCATTTTGTTATCGTAATTCTGCCAACTTTTGCTTTGTATGATTTAGCTATGTTGTTAAGTAAAGTTGTTATCTCCTAGGGCGAAATATTTTGAAATGACCTTCCAAATCTATTCTTCACTGACTGTGAAGGCTGTAAGAAACAGAATCGAAGAGTGGAGGAGGTCTGTCTTCTGTCACTGGGCGCACAGACGTGGTGGGTGGGAGAGCGGACTGCCCTTTCCGCAGCAGTGGGAGCATGGGAGCAGACTGTCTGTTACAGCCTTCACGTGCAGGCCGCATGCGCCGCCTGTGAAATGTTGGCGTATGAGGCTTTCAGTAATGACTGGAAAAAGGATAAACAGACTGGAGGGAGCCAGGCTGCAAGCAGATGTGAGGGACTGTGTTGTACTGAGAGAACGTTCTCTGCTTGCAGCCTGAAGGGTAAATTGGCTAAGTGTCTTGCGAGTTGGAGCGTTGCAAGGTTGAAAGCTTCAAACAGACATGGCTGTGAGTGGCAGCCTTAGCAGACCGTGGACCGTGGGCCCCAGACTTTCTCCCACAGCTCAGATTCTGAGCACTCAGTCAAAACAAATTAGAGGCAGCCCCCTCTGAGAGCTGTCTGTTGGGTGGCTTCAAAGGTAAGAGGATGTGAACGCGCTGCTGTTCATCTTCCCTGACATCCATTCTACTCTTTCTCTTTTGTAACAGAGGAATTTGGGGTGTAAGGTGCCCAGTTATAAACTAAATTTCTCAATTTTCCTTGCTCACTGTGTGACATCTTGGGAAAGTTCTGGATGATGAGACATACAAGGATGTTTTGTGGTCCTTTCAAGAAATCTCTCTATAAGTGTGGGGAAAGTTCTGGATGATGAGACATACAAGGACGTTTTGTGGTTCTTTCAAGAAATCTCTCTATAAGTGTGGGGAAAGTTCTGGATGATGAGACGTACAAGGATGTTTTGTGGTCCTTTCAAGAAATCTCTCTATAAATGTGGGGAAAATTCTGGATGATGAGACGTACAAGAACATTTTGCGGTCCTCTCAGGAAATCTCTAAAAGTGTGGCCATGCTTGTTTTCTTCCCTTTGCTCTGTCTTGCTTTTGGGAACACATATGTGATGGCTGAAGCTCTAGCTGCTAGCTGCCATTGCTTGGCAGTATCTTGATCTCTCTTGCCCTTTAAAAAACAGCTGTATCGGGATTAAATTTGCATTTTGTAAAGTTCGCTCATTTAAAATGTCTATTTCCTCGGCCTTTATGTATTTATAGTTGTGCAACCATCAATGCAATCGGATTTTACAGTGTTTCTATCAACTCCCAAAGAAACCCCATACCCATTAGCTGTCACTCCTTGTTTTCCGTTCTCCTAGTTCCTGGCAATCATTCACTGCCTATTAGGGACATTTCATGTAAATGGAATCACATGTGTGATCTTTGTGACTGGTTTGTTTCACTTAACATAATGTTTACAAAGTTTATCCATGTTATAGCATGTGTCAGTACTTCATTCCTTTTTTTTTTCTTTTAAGTTTATTTATTTTAGAGAGAGAACATGAGTGGGGGAGGGCCAGAGGGAGAGGGAGAGAGAGATAATCTCAAGTAGGCTCCGCTAAGGAATGCCAAGGGCTGCTGGCAACTGCTAGAAGCTAGGACAAGGCAAAGAAGGATTCCTCCCTAGAGCCTTAGAGGGAACATGGCCCTGTTGACACCTTGATGTTTGACCTCCAGAACTGTTAGAAGAATGGGTTTCTGTTATATTCAACAACCCAGTTTGTACTAATTTGTCTAGCAGCCCTAGGAAATGAGTGCGCTGAGTATACAAGTCCATGTCAACAGCTATTTTGTTCTGAACCTAAGAAGAATGTTATTCTAGTCTTTCTGATTGCCTTTGTTTGAAGTTCACTGTTGATCTGTTGTTCCTTTGTAACCAATCTCTCTTTTCTTCTTCATTCGTTTTAAGGTCTTCTTTGTCTCCAGCTACCTGCACTTTTACTATGAAATGCCTGGGTTTGGATTTTGTTACATTTATTTTGTTTGGGATTTATTTGACTACTGAATCTGAGGATGTGTGCCTTTCATCAATTCTGGAAAAAAACTCTATGCCATTATCTTTTTGAATATCCTTTCTTAAACTTTTTCTCTCTTGTCTCACTCTGGAAACGCAATTACGTGTAAGCCAGTCCCTTCCACACTAATCTCAATCTTAACCTCTGTTCTCTGATTGACCTTGACTTGGGCTTTCAGAATTGTGTTCTAATTTATTTATTTATTTATTTTTCAAATCTTTCTTCTAGTGTATCAATTTTCCAGTTGTGTATGATATGCTGTTGAACCCATCCAGTGAGTGTTTTGTTTTTTATGGCACAATATAAAAGTTTAAATGTGTTTACATTTTATATTGTTTAATAATAATAAACACAGAAAAGTCTGTAAAACACAAACATAACAGCTTAGTTAACTGTGGCAAACACCTGTGTAATTGCACCAAGGGAGAAAATAAGAGCTTTGCCAGGCTCTGGCAGTTAGCAGCCACAATATCCCTCACCCATTTCCCTCTCCCCTCCCCTCTGGTAACCATCAATTTGTTCTCTATGGTTAAGTGTCTCTTTCTTGGTTTTTGCAAAGACATGGGTAGATCTAGGGAGTGTAATGCTAAATGAAATAAGTCAGTTAGAGAAAGACCAATACCATATGGTTTGGGGTAATTCTTTACATTTGCTAAGTAACAGGCTTTTTGTCATTCATCACTTTCACTCAGTGGCTTGCTTTTGGTACTATTATACTGTCTTTTTATAAAAGAATGTTTTTAATTTTAATGTAAACTTATGAATCTTTCTACTCTGTCTAAGGCTTACTGTGTCCTATTTAAGATGTCTTTCTCTGCCTTGAAGTCATGGAAGATATTGTCCTGGATTTTCTTCTCAAATATATATTGTTTCACTTTTCACTTTATATCTATGATCTACCTGATTTTTGGGAATGGGCTATGTAAAGATCCAAGTTTATTTTTTTCATATGGATTTCCAATTGTCCTAGCACCATTTGATGCAAAGCCAACCTGTCTTTAATGCTCTGCAGTATCACACTTGTGATAAATCAAGTGTTTATATATTTATGGATTTTTTCTTGGAATTTCTAATATTTTCCATTGGCCTATTAGTCTGTCCTTGTGCCATACTATGCTTTCTTAATTCCCATGTGATGGCTGATTTAACTTGGCTGAGTCATGGTGCCCAAATATTTGCTCAAACATTATTCTGGGTGTTTCTATGAAGATGCTTTTGGGATGAGATTGACATTTAAATTGAGGGACTTTGAATAAAGCAGATTGCCCTCCATAATGTGGGTGAATCTTATCCAATAAGTTAAGGCTTTAATAGAGCAAAGACTGGCCTTCTCTAAGCAAGAAGGAATTCTGCCGTCAGACTTTTTAAAAAAACTTTAGTTCCAGTATAATTAAAAATGCAGTGTTATATTAGTTTCAGGTGTACAATATAGTGATTCAACACTTTCATACATCATGACAACAAACCATCTTTGGATTCAAACTACAACTCTTCTCTGGGTCTCCAGTCTGCCAGTCTACCCTGTAGATTGAGGACTTACCAAATTCATAATCATGTGGGGCAATTCCTTGAAACAAGTCTGTACAAGTACACATCCTGTTGATTCTGTTTTAAGAAATCTGACTAATACACCATCATATAATGTTTTGATAACCAGTACAGGAAGTTGACCCACTTTTTAAATTCTTTTTTTTTTTAAATTGAAGTGTAATTAACATATGGTGTTATATTAGTTTCAAGTGTAAAATTTAATGAATCCACAGTTCTATACATTTCTCAGAGCTCACCAAGATAAGTGTACTCTTAATCCCTTTAATCCCCTTTACCTATTTATCCATCCCCCCACCCACCTGTCCTCTGGCAACCACCAGTTTGTTCTCTGTATTTAAGAGTCTGTTTTTTGTTTGTCTCTTTTTGCTTTGTTCATTTGTTTTTTAAATTCCACACGTAAGTGAAATTACATGGTGTATGTCTTCCTCTGACTTATTTCACTTAGCATAATACCCTCTAGACCCATCCATGTTGCTACAAATGACATCTCATTTCTTTGTCTGAGTCATGTTCTGTTGTAAACTTGTATTTATTATTTTCTTTTAAAGGATGCCCTGGTTAATCTGGGTCCTTTGAATTTCCATAAATATAGGCCTTCTTCATTTTTCCTCAACAGTGCTTTGTTTTCCACCAGAAGTAAGAGGACTTGCACACCTTTCCTCCCTAAGGGCATCCCCAGGCACTTGACGTGTCCTTTGAGGTCTCAGTACCAGACAGTGGGTTCCCTGAGGGTGTAGATGCTGACTTCCCCCCTCTGCATCCCTGGCACCTAACACAGGCTGGCCTGGAGTAGCTGTGTAACAAATATTTCTTGCATAATTTAATACATTTTATTATTCACACAGAGCGTGACTTTTTTTAGCGGTCTGCCAAAAGATTAATAATGTAGCAGTGAGTAATCAAACACTTATTGGACACCATATCAGGCCACGGTGCATAGAAAGCACATCCCTTTTATTTTGTTATGTAACTGTCTCCAGCACCAGCACCAGCTGAGAGAGCATCTCTAGGGTCTCCCCAGCACCAGGCATCTCTCTGTTCCCAGCATAAGGAGCATGATGTAATAGGGCTGGTGCACAATGTGCGGTTTGGGTCTGTTTCTCCTCCCAGGGGAGAAGATTTCTGGTAGAAGGCAAGCTAGCTGGCCCTGAGTCTCCCCTACCAAAGCTGTAGCTCAGCAGTCCTATGGCTCCAGCACCACCAGGTAACAGCTTTTCCCTCAATGGAGGCCTGCCCACCACACCCCACCATTTCCCTCTGGCCTCCCTCTTGTTCTCTTTTTGCGCAAAACTCAATTTGCATCTTGATGGAGATGAATAATTAGAACCCTCTAGCGTGAATAATTCTAGGCAAATTAATTTTCATGCCAATCAGGGAAAATTAATTGGCTTCATGATGTGTCAAATTTTCCAGGTGGGGCTCCCCAGGCTTGGCTCCCACCTCTTCTGAGCCTGGAGCCTCGGGCTCTTTCTTCCCCAGCACTTTGGAGAAGATTGCTTGTTTGTTTTATTATTTATTTGTTTATTTTCAATGCCTCCACAGACCACAATGCTACCCCTCCTTGCAGCTAAATGACCCATTTAACAATCATGATAAAAACCCCCTTAGGGCCACTACTGACGAGTCAAACCCACCTGGTCCTCTACAGCCCGATTTCTTTTCTTACCTTATTTGCTTTTGTGGAATACAAAAACCATATGTAGAAGTACATAAAAAATATAAATATGCAGGCAAATGAGTTATTACAAAACAAGCACTCTTGGATATCTTCTCCCATTTTGTGGCTTTCTTTCATCCTTTCTCTTTCTTTGCAATGTCTTTTGATGAAAGAAATTCTTAACTCTAATACAGTCAAATATGATCAATCTTTCCCTTTATGCCCTGATTAAAAATTTATTCTAAAATGAAGTGTTTATATTGTATTTTTATGAAAAAATTGTAGTTCTTTCCCATTTTTTTTTTCAAAATGAAATAGCTTTATTTTTTTCTGATAGTGAAAATAATAGATGACCCGAGTATTTGCTTTGCGCACACTCACACACACACTCACAAGAGCTATTTAAGAGCAAGTTGCAAATATCATGACACTTGAAATTATTTCAGATGAAAGGTAACAATACCTTCGTCATTCTTAAGAAAAAATAAATATCTAATGCTGCCAGATATCCAGTACTTATTTATGTTTCCCTAATTATCCCCCAAATGCCTTTGATATATGTAAAAGGATTACTTTGCCTCTTCTTGAATTTCATATAAATGGGATTAGACTTTATATACTCTTTTGTGTTTGCTTTCACTCATCATTATATGTGAATAATTCACTTGTGTGTGGCTGTAGTTTATTTTTGTTCATTGCCAAGAAGTATTTCATTGTATGAACACACTATAAATTATATATCCAGTCTACTGCTGGTGGATAATTGAGTTGGCTTCCATTTGTACGTAAAGCCACAAAGAAGATTCTATTACTATCTTTTTAAATCATTGTCCATTAACATTTTCAGGACTTTGGAGCTTAGAAAAAAACAATCAATAAACTTAATTTGTGTTTTTCTACACTTCCAGCAGTTAAAAATTAAGAACATATGTTGAGAATCATTTGTAAGTGCCTACTACAATAAATGGAAGGACCAAAAAATTAAAACTTAACTTCTAAGAGCTATCATATATACAAACTTCTGTACAGAATGACAACTGTACAGGTTAACTTTGTATAACCTAATATTTTTATCCTATAATGTACAGTTTTTTATCTGCTATAATTATTACACTCTTCTAGTAGACTCAAAAGTTATTCATTAACAACAAAAAATAAAATGCCATTAAAAAATTCTATTATATTCTTATTAGTGAACACACTCAAGAGTGGAATTGCCAAGTGATAGCATATATGTGGTTGTCTAATTGTATTGCCACCAGCAATGTATGGGAGTTTCAGTAACACATCTCCTTGCCAGTATATTGAATTTTAGCTTTTCTAGGAATATAGTGGTATCTTGTGATAGTTCTGAGGAGTAAAGATGTTGACACCTTTTCATATACCTATTGGTCATTCAGATCTATTTTTTTAGAAAGTACAAGTCTTTCGCTTATGTTTCTATGAGGCTGACTGTCTTAAAAAATAATGCATTTGGGGCACCTGAGTGGCTTAGTGGTTAAGTGTCCGATGCTTGATTTCAGGTCAGGTCATGATCTCACTGTTCTGGAGTCTGAGCCCTTGTCAGTGCAGAGCCTGCTTGGGATTCTTGCTCTCTGCTCCTCCCTTGCTCACGCGTGTGAGTATGCACATTCTTCTTCACTTTCTCTCAAAATAAAAAAAAAAAAAACTTAAAAAAACCCTGTTCATTTGTAAGAGTTCTTTCCATACTCTGGATACAAGTCTTATGCTGAATTTATGTAATGCAAATATCTTCTCATCTGTGGTTCATATTCCTACTGTTTTAACGATGTCTTCTAGTGAACAGAAGCTCTTAATTTTAGTCAATGTTAACTTTCATTTTTTAACGTGCTCTGTTTAAGAAAATCTTTGTCTACCCTAAGTTTGTGAAGATATTCTCCTATATTTTTCTTTAGAATCTTTAGTGTTTTACCTTTCACATTTAGGTCTATTATCTTTCACAAATTCCTTTTTGTAGGGAAAAGAGTTGAAGTTTATTTTTTCCCATATGAGTATCAAATTGTTCCAGTATCATATATTGAAAAGACCATTCTTTCCCCCACTGAATGGTAGCTGCCTGTGCCATAAATAAAGTGACTATATATGTGTGAGTCTTTTTCTGGGATTAAAAAAATTCTGTTCTATTGGTTTATATCCTCACCCCATGCCAGTGCTACACAGTCTTTACTGTGGTTTTATATACATCTTGAAATTTGGTAGTCTCTTCACTTTGTTCTTTTTTTTTTTTTAATTGAAGTATAGTTGACATAAAATGTTATATTAGTTTCAGGCATACAACATAGTGATGTGACAAGTTTATACATTATGCAGTCCTCACCATGATAAGTGTAGTTATGATCTGTCACCATACAACATCGTTACTGTATTACTGACTGTATTTTCTATGCCGTACTTTTCATCCCTGTGATTTATTTATTTTATAACCGGAAGTTTGTACCTCTTAATCCTCCTCAACTACTTTGCCCCATCCATACCTCCCTTTCTCTCTCGAAGCCACCAGGTTGTTCCCTGTATTTGAGTGTATTTCTTTCTTTCTTTTTGTTTGTTTGCTTTGTTTTTTTAGATTTCCTACTTCAGAATTGTCTTTGACCCCAGGTTGGGTCTGAACAAACAAACCTTAATAAAATAACACTTATTTTCTATTAGTTTTCCCCATATGCTCACCTTTCTATAAAATACTGCCTTTAGAAGTTCAAATTCCTTTTCCTTTGTCTTAGAACTTCTTCACAAATTTATTACTCCTTTTAGATGGTATATAAGTCCCAAATTCTAACTACCTATTTGAATTAGTCATCACTTAGTTCTCCTGCATGAATGCACACTACACACATAAATAAACTGCATTTTTTCTCTTATTAATTTGTCTTTTATTAGTTTGATTCTTGGACCCCAGCCACTGAACCTAAGACAGTAGAGGAGCTTTTTCCTTCCCTACAAAAATTGATGAGGCAGTGGGAGCAAGACAAGCCTTTGCTCTTACCTGGTGTCAAAAAAGTGGAACAAGACGATAACAATGGGGTGCATCTGTGCTCAGCTTCCCTGTCTCTTCCCAGGTGTCAGCAGGCTCAGCGATCCTTCTGATGGCATCCTGCAGCAGTAAAGCATGTGAGTCAGCACTTCTCCCCCTTTCTGGTGGCTGTGGTGCCCAGCAGGGAGCTGATCTTACATCCCCACATGGAAGCAAGGAGTCTGTACTGGGAGCACCCCATTTTCCCAGGAAAGTGTTAGTGGGGGTTGAGGGGGGAGTTAAACTGCCACCCTACTCACCTGCAAAGGTGCAGTGTGAGTCACTGTCCTGCTTTTCCAAAAGTGCTGTCAGCAAGCCCACGGGGAAGCCGAGCATACACAACCACTGGCTCTTAGGCTATATTTCAACAGGGAGATTTTCTGCCTAACAAAAGGAAGATTAAATAAGATCCAGAATCTCATACTATAACTTCAAAAATGCCCAGATCACAATTGAAAATCATACCAAAAAACAAGAAAATCACAACAGGAATGAGAATAAATAATGAACAGATAGTAGCACTGAGATGGATCAGGTCGGGTCCATCTGACATGGATTTTAGGGTAGCCATCGTGAAATACTTCAACAAACAAGCATGGTTTCCCTGGAAATGAAAGAATAGAAAATATCAGTAAGGAGAAAGAAGTTACAGAAAAAAGAATCAAATGGAAATTATAGGACTCAAAATAAAAATAACTAAAATAGAAAACTCTCTGCATGGGCTCAGTAGTGGAGTGGGAATGGCAGAGGACAGAACCAGAAAACTTGGGGAAATAGAAGACTTGAACAATATTAAGCCAAGACCTAATAGATATGTATAGAACTTTCCACCCAACAGCAAAATAAACATTTCCTTGAGCACCCATGGATTATTTATCAAGATAGATTATATCCTGGGTTATAAAACAATCTCCAAAAATTTAAGAGTTGGAATCATAAATTTTTTTTTCCTGACCGTAATGGAATCACACTAGAAATCAATAATACAAAGACCACAGAAAAAATTTTAGACACTTGGAAATTAAAACCACTCTTCTAAATAAAACATGAGTCAAAAGATAAGTCCAAATAAATAAATATAAAAGACAAAATGAAATGAAAATATAAGATATTAACATATGTGGGACATAGCTAAGGCAATTCTGAGAGGAAAATTTATAGCTTACTGTATGTAAATGCTTTCCTAAGAAAAGAGAAACAGTTTTAAATCAATAATTTAAGTACCTACCTGAAGAAAATAGAAAAAGAAGAGCAAAATAAATGTCAAGTAAGCAGTAGGAAGGAAATAATAAATATAAAAGCAGAAAAACAAACAAACCAGGAAACCAGTAGAGAAAATCAATGAAACAGCAAAAGCTGTTTGAAAAAAATTAATAGAATTGATAAACCTGTAGCAAGACAGATTAAAAATAAAATTAACAGAGTGAAGACACAAGTAATCAATATCAGGAATGAAATGGGATATAAATACAGAGCCTATAACCAATAAAAGGATAATAAGGGAAGCACTATGAACGTCTTTACACTCATAAATTCAACAATTTAGAACAAATGGACCAATTCTTAAAAAACTGCAAGCTACCAAAACTCAATCAAGATGAAACAATTCAATGAAATTGAATTTGTAATTAAAAAGTCAGATATTTTCAAGTCTAAGTGGTTTTGCCAGTGAATTCTACTGAACATTTAGAGAAAAATTGATGCCAATTTTACAGAATCTCTACTAGAGAAAAGAAAAAAACGTTCCCAACTTATTTTATGAGGCCAGTATTATCCTAATATGAAATCAGACAAAGACACTGCAAAAATAACAACAAAGGACCAAAAACAAAACAAAACAACAACAACAACAACAACAAAACCCCTACAGACCAATATTTTTCATTAGGTTATATGCAAAAAATGCTGTCAAAGTATTAGCAAACCAAATTCAACAATGTGCAAAATTGTCATACACCATGACCAAATGGAGTTTATTTTGGATGGGCGAGGCTGGTTCATCATTTTAAAATCAATGTAATCTATCATATTAACAAGCTAATATGCACAAAAAGCATTTAACAAAGCCCAACACCATTTATTAAAAAACAAGGCAAGGATGTCAGCTCTCACTACTCTTACTCAATACTCTGACTCTACTCTTACTGGAAGTTATAGCCACTGTAATAAGTGAAGAAAAAGAAAATACATACAGATTGTGAAGGAAGAAATAAAACTGTCTAGATTTGCAGATGTCATGATATTTATATAGAAAATCCCAAGGAATATATGAAAAAAATAAAAATCCTCCTAGAACTAACAAGTGAGTTCAGCAAGGTTACAGGATACATCAACATGAATATCAGTTGCATTTCTATGTACTAATACTACAAAGCTGAAATTAAAAATACAGTGCCACTTATAATCAATCAAAGAAAATGAAAAATTTATGTGTAAACTTTAAATATGTATAGGATCTATGTACTGAAAATTGCAAAATCCTGATGAAAATAATATAAGATTTAAATGAATGGACAAATACACCATGTTCATGGATTGGGAAATTCAACATAGTAAGGAAACCAACTCTCCTCAATTTGATATGCAGGCTTAATGTGATTTATATCAAAACCCCAGCAAGACTTTTTTTTTATATATAGACATGGACAAGATTGTTCTAAAATTTATATGGAAATTTAAAAGAACTAGAATAGCTAAAATAATATATATGTTTTTATTTGAAAGAGAGAGAGAGGGAGAGAGCAAGGGAGGGAGAGAGAGAGAGAGAGAGAGAGAGAGAGAGAGAGAAAATCTTAAACAGGCTGCACACTCAGTACAGAGCCTGACGTGGGGCTCATACCATGACCAGGGGATCATGACCTGAAGCAAAATAAAGAGTCAGCCGCCAATCAATTAACGGAGCCGTCAATCAACTGAGCCACCCAGGCACCCTGATAGCTAAAATAATCTTAAAAAGAATTACAAAGTAGGGTTAATCATTTTACCCCAAATACTTATATATTTAGTATGTAGTTATAGTAATCAACATTGTGATATTGGTGGAGGGATAGACACATAGATCAATGCAGCATATTAGAGGACCCATATATAGACATGCACAAATATCCTCAACTCATTTTTGATAAAGACACAAAAACAATTCAATAGAGGCAGGACAGCCTTTTCAACAAACAGTGCTGGAAAAATTTGATATAGATAAGCAAAAACCTAAACCTAAATCTAAACCTCACAACTTAAATGAAAAATTATACTTGTAAATGATCATAGACTTGAATGTAAAATGTAAAATTATAAAACTTTTAGAAGGTAACACAGGACTTTCTTTTGTGTTTTTAATCTAAAGTTAGATAAAAGTTTTTAGACCTGGCATCAAAAACACCAAAAACAGGGCACCAGGCTGGTTTAGTCAGTAGAATATGTGACTCTTGATCATAGGGTTGTGAATTCAAGCCCCACATTGGGTGTAGAGATTACTTAAAAATAAAATCTTAAAAAAAAATTTTTTAAAAACACCAAAAAGGAAAAATTGATATATTGAACTTCATCAAAATAAAAAGTTTCCTCTGTGAAGGATCCTGTGAAAATGATAATGTGAAGAGAAAATATTTGCAAACTACATATCTGACAAAGGACTAGTATCTAGAATGTATAATGGATTTTCAAAACTCAACAGTGAACAATCTAGTTAGAAAATGGACAAATGCCATGAAAGAACAGACTTTTCACCAGTCAGATATGCAAATGGAAAGCTAGCATATGTAAAAATGTTCAACATGCATTAGTCAGTGTAAATCATAACACAAAGAGGTTTATTACACACTTGTTGGAATGGCTAAAATTAAAAAAATAATGATAATACCAAATGCTGGCAAGGATGAAGGAAAATTAGATCACTCATACATGGATATGGGAAGGTAAAATGGTATGGCCACTCTGAAAAATAGTCTGGCAGTGCCTTAAAACCTGATCATACATGCCATACAACCCAGTGTTGCACTCTGGTGTTTGTTTCAGAGAAATGAAAAATATTCACACAAAAACTACACAGATATTCATAGCAGCTTTAAAAGCCCCCAAATGGAAACAACAAAGATGTTGTTCAATGGGTGAATGGTCAAACAAACTGTGGTACATCCATCCTGTGGAATATTACTGTGCAATTAAAGGAATGAGCTATGATACATGCCACAACTTAGACGAACTCTCAGGGAGTCATGCCATGTGAAAAATAGTTTATCTCAAAGTGTTCGATATTGTATGACTGCATTTTTACAGCATTCTTGAAATGTCAGTATTATAGAAACTGAGAACAGATTAGTAGTTCCGAGGGATCAGAGAGGAAGGAGCTGGGGGTGGGTATAAAATGGTGACATGAAGAGTACTCAGTGTTGGAAGTGTTCTGCATTTTGACTATATCTATGTCAATATCCAGTTGTGATTGTTTTGCAACATGTAACCATCAGGGGAAACTGGGCAATGGACACATGGGGTCTCTTTGTACTACGCCTTATCTGTGAACATTCACTGATTGCAAAGTTTGAATACAAATGTTGAAGTAACTTTGGAATCAGTCCATTGGCAGAAGCTGAAAGAATTTTGGGGAGTAAGATATAAAAAAAACAACGCTTAATTGCCTTGAACAAACTGATACTAGAAATATGGACATTAAAAGTTCTGCTAGTGAAAGCTCAGAAGGAAGTGAGCATTATAGAGATATCCTAAATTGCCTTAGAGAAAACCTAAATTAGCTGTGAACAGACTACTAATAGAAATCTGGAATTTGAGAACACTCTGGGTGAGGGATCAGAATTAAGTAAGGAATATATTATTGGAAATTGGAGGGAGAGTTAGCCTTCTTACAAAATCTTAACAAAATTGGGTCTGCAGTTATGTAGAAAGCAGAATCTATTAGAGGTGAATTTACCTATATGGCTAAGGAGATTTCAAAACAAAGTGCTGAAGGTACTCCCTGGTTTCTTCTTGTTGCTTATGGTAAAATGAAAGAGAAAGCAAAATTGAGGGAAGAACTGTAAACAAAAAGGAACCAGGACTGGATGATTTTGCAAATTCTCACCTTCTCCAGATGGCAAAAGATGTTAAGTCACAATGACTGTTGTAAGTGTGGTTCAGAGAAAGGGCTGTGTGTGATTGGAAAGCCCTTTTCTGAAGCCCTGGGAAGATAAAGAGAGTCAGAGTATTCAGCCACACAGAATCTAAGGGGTTAAGGGAGCTCCTATAGGTCTTCTCAAGCCAGAGGGCTTCTGGGAAGCTTAGAAGGTTTGTCCGTCAGCCTTCTCATAGGAAGTCCAAGATAGAGAAGGGATTATTTTGAAATGATGTGTGAATGTGGCTTTTGTCTAAAACACACAACACTTTTTTGCAAACACATGCTATCTTTCATAAGGATAACTCGGAAGGTGGAGCCAGGAGCCACAGAGGGTAATTCTCAGGCCAGGAAGCCTAATCAAGGACCTCTGGCTGGTGTTTGCCTGGCTTGATTACAAAACTGTTCTGGACTGGTGACTACTTTTTACTTTCCACTTTTCCCTTTGTTGAACCAGAATGCGTGTAACCATTACCGTACAGTTGTCCCACAATTGTATGATGGGAATGTTAGGGCAGATAACAGTTTCTAGTTTCACAGGCCCACAGATGGAGAATAAATATGCCTTGGAGCTATACTGATGGATTTCACCTAGGAGCCTCATCCACACCTGACTAGATATTTTATATGATGAGATTTTGGCTTTTGAGCTGAAAAGATTTATGTGAGAACTTGGATTTTGAGTTGGTACTGTAATGAGGTGAGAATAATGCAAATCTTGGAAGAAGTAAGTATGTTTTTGCGTTTGAGAGGATGTAAATATTTAAGGTCCAGAGAGCAGACTGTGTTGGGTGGGATTCTAAAATATTTCCCAAGATTACCCTTTTTCTTGTTTACATGCCGTGCAAAGTCCCAGGACCATGAAGATGATGGATTTTTCTGTGATTAAGTTATGTTGCACATCTGACCTTAGATTGGGACATTATCTGGATGAATGTGACATAGTCACATGAGCACTTTAAAAGTAGAAAGTTTTTTGTGTGTGGTCACTAGAAAGAAATATAGAGATTTGAAGCACTAGAGAAATTTGAGGTGCAAGAAATTCTCTGTTGCTGGAGGGGGCCATATGACAAGGAATGCATGTGACCTTGAGTGCTTAGAGTGCCCCTGACTGACAGCCAGCAAGAAAATGGGAACTTCAGTCCTGCAACTGCAAGGAACTGAATTCTGCCAACAACGAAATGAGGCTGGAAGTACATTTTTCTCCAGGGCCTCCAGATGAGAACTCAGCCCATTGACAACTTGGTTTTGGCCCTGAGAGACCCTGAGCAGAGAACCCAGCCACACTGTGCAAAGTTCTGACCTTCAGAATGTGAGGTGTAATACACAGGTGTTGTGTATGTGCTAATTTGTTATGCTACAGTAGAAAATGAATGTAAATGTGTTCAATTGGCTGTCACGAGCAGGTAGAAGTTGGCTCCAAGATGGCACTGGATTTCTTCCTACATACTTGATATTTTTTGATGCCATCATAAATGGCATTACCTCTTTTTTCCTTCCCAGCCACTCTCAGCACTTCTGTCCAACATTGTGCTGGAGGCCCTAGCCAGGCAAAGAAGAAGACTAGAAAGGACAAAATAAAACTCTCTTTATTCATAAATTGCATAAGCATAAGCATTGACAGTACAAAAGAAAAAAGCTGAAAAAATAGTTGAATTTTGCAGGAATACAGGTCAATATACAAACACAAAAATCAACTGTATTTCTACAGACTAGCAATAGACACATAAATGAAATTTAAGAGATAATGCCATTTATGATGCCATAAATCTGCCTGGTGTGAGGTGGTATCTCATTGTGGTTCTGATTTGCATCTCCCTGATGATTAGTGATGTAGAGCATCTTTTCATGTGTGTTAGCCATCTGTATGTCTTCTATGGAAAAATGTCTATTCAGGTCCTCTGCCCATTTTTAAATTGAATTTTTTTTTTAGTATTGAGCTATATGAATTCTTTATATATTCTAGATAATAACTCCTTATCAGATATGTCAATTGCAAATACCTTCTTCCATTCAGTAGGTTGCCTTTTCATTTTGTTGATGATTTCCTTCATGGTGCAAAAGCTTTTTATTTTGGTGTAGTCCCAATAGCTTATTTTTGCTTTTGTTTCCTTTAACTGAGGAGACAGATCCAGAAAAGTGTTGCTATGACTGATGTCCAAGAGATTGTTGCTTATGTTTTCTTTTGGGAGTTTCAAGTGTCACATTGAAGTGTCACATTCAGCTGTCACAGTTATTTAATGCCTTTTGAGTTTACTTTTGTGTGTGGTGTAAGAGAATGATCTAGTTTCATTATGTGCATGTAGCTATCTAGTTTTCCCAACACCATTTATTGAAAAGACTATCTTTTCCTCATTGTATATTCTTGCCTTTTTTGTTGTAGATTAATTGACCATATACATGTGAGTTTATTTCTGGGCTCTTTGTTCTGTTCTATTCATATATGAATCTATTTGTCAGTTCCATACTATTTTGATTACTATAGCTTTGTAGTATAGCTTGAAATCTGGGATTGTGTTACCTCCAGCTTTGTTCTTCTTTCTCAAGATTGCTTTGGCTGTTTGAGGTCTTTTGTGGTTCTATACAAGTTTTAGGATTATTTGCTCTAGTTCTGTGAAAAATGCTATTGATATTTTGATAGGGATTGTATTGAATCTGTAGATTGCTTTGGGTAGTATGGAGATTTTAATGATATTAATTCTTCCAATCCGTGAGTATGGGATACCTTTCCATTTGTTTGGTTGTCTTCAGTTTCTTTAATCAATGTCATAGTTTTTCAGAGTAGAGGCCTTTCATCTTCTTGGTTTAATTTATCCCTAGGTATTTTATTATTTTCTGTGCAATAGTAAATGGGATTGTTTTCTTAATTTCTATTTCTGCTACTTTGTTATTAGTATAGAAATGCTATCGATTTCTAGATATATATTAATTTTGTATCCTGAAACTTTACTAAACTCATTTATCAGTTCTAATAGTTTCTTGGTGGAGTCTTTAAGGTTTTCTACATATAGTATCATGTCATATGACAAATAGTGACAGTTTTACTTCTTCCTAACCAATTTCTTTCCTTCTTTCCTGCAGCTAGGACTTTTAGTACTATGTTGAATAAAAGTGGTGAGAGTTGACATCTTTGTCTTTTTCCTGATCTTAGAGGGAAAGCTTCCAGTTTTTCCCTGTTAAGGATGATGTTAGTTGCGGGTTTGTTATATATGGTCTTTATTATGTTGAGGTATGTTCCCTCTAAACCCAGCTTATTGAGAGTTTTTATTATAAGTGGATGTTTATTTTGTCAAATGCTTTTTCTGTATCTATTTATATGGTCAAATGATTTTTATCACTTTTTTTGGTTAATGTGGTGTATTACATTTATTGATTTGTGATTATTTAACCTTGCATCTCTGGGATAAATCTTACTTGATTGTGGTAAATAATCTTTAAAATTTACTGTTGATTTCAGTTTCCTAACATTTTGTTGTAGATTTTTGTATTTATGTTCATCAGATATGTTGGCCTATAGTTTCCTTTTCTTGTGGTGTTTTTATCTGGTTTGGTTATCAGGGTAATGCTGGCCTCATAGAATGAATTTGGAACTTATCCTTCTTGTATTATTTTGGAACAGTTTGAGAAGAATAGGTATTAACTGTTCTTTAAATGTTTGGTAGAACTCATCTGTAAAGCCATGTGGTCCTAAGCTTTTTTGTTTGCTGGGAGTTTTTTGATTACTGATTTAATTTCATTGCTAGTAATCAGTCTGTTCACATTTTCTATTTCTTCCTGACTTGATTTTGGAAGATTATGTGTTTCTAGGAATTTATCCATTTCTTCTAGGTTGTCCAATTTGTTGGCATAAAATTGTTCATAGTAGTCTCTTATGATCTTTTGTATTTCTGTGGGTTTGTTATTCTTCATTTCTGATTTTGTTGATTTGAGTCTTCTCTCTTTTTCATGATGAGTCTGGCTAAAAGTTTATAAATTTTGTTTATCTTTTCAAAGAGCCAGCTTTTTGTTTTATTATTATTGTATATTATATTATTGTATACAAAATTATTGTATATTATTATTCTTTATTATATATTTTTATAATATATTGTTACAATGTATTGTTGTTAACAATAATATTATTGTTAATAATGATAATAATAATAATAATTTTTTTGGTCTCTATTTAATTTGCTTTTGCTATAATCTTTATTATTTATTTCCTTCTGCTAGCTTTGAACTTTGTTCTTTTCCTAGCTCCTTCTGATGTAAGGTTAGGTTGTTTATTTGCAATTTTTTCTTATTTCTTGAGGTAAGACCTGTATTGCTATAAACTTCCCTCTTTGAATTGCTTTTGCTGTGTCTCAAAAATTTTGGACCATTATATTTTCACTTTCACTTATCTCCATGAATTTTTAAAAAATTTCCTCTTTGGTTTCTTGATTGAGTTTTAGTAGGATTTAGTGGAATTTAGTAGGATTTTGTTTAGCCTCCATGAATTTGTTTTCTTTCCAGATATTTTCTTGTAATTGATTTGTAGATTCATACTGTTGTGGTCAGAAAAGATGCTTGATATAATTTCAATCTTCTTAAATTTACTGAGATTTGTTTTGTGGCCTAACATGTGATATATGTGGAGAGTGTCCCATGTACACTTGAAAAGAATGTGTAATCTGCTGTTTTTGAATGGAATGTTCTGTATATATCTGTTAGGTCCATCTGGCTTAATGTGCTGTTCAAAGCCACTGTTTTCTGGTTGATTTTTTGTTTGGATGATTTATCCATTGAAGTAGGTGGGGTATTAAAGTCCCCTACTATTATTATATTACTGTCAATTTCTCCTTTTATGTCTGATAATATTTGCTTTATGTATTTAGATACTCCTTTTTTGGGTGCATAGATATATATTTTTAAAAGTTTTATTTATTTTAGTAATCTCTACACCAAATGTGGGGCTTGAATTCATGACTCCAAGATCAAGAGTTGCATACTTTTCTGACCTAGCCAGCCAGACACCCCAGGTGCATAAATATTTTTAATAATTATATCCTCTTTTTGTATTGATCCCTTTATCATTATGTAGTGTCTTTCTTTGTCTGTTGCCACAGTCTTTGTTTTAAGATCTATTTTGTTTGGTATAAGTATCACTACCCCAGTTTTTTGTTTGTTTGTTTGTTTGTTTGTTTCCATTTGCATGATTTATATTTTTATAGCCCTTCACTTTCAGTCTGTATGTGTCTTTAGGTCTGAGGTAAGTCTCTCGAAGAGAGCATATAGATGGGTCTTTTTAAAAATTTTTTATTCATTTAGCCACTCTATGTCTTTTGAGTGAAGTATTTAGTCCATTTACATTTAAAGTAATTATTGATATTATATATGTCCTGTCATTTTGTTAATTGTTTTCTGGTTGTTTTGTAGTTCTTCTCTTTTCTTTCTTCTTCTTTGGTTCCTTCCCTTGTAGTTTGATATCTTTCTTTAATGTTGCTTGTTATTTTTTTGTGTATCTGCTATAGGTTTTTGATTTGTGGTTGTCATTACGTTCATATATAATATCTTATGTGTATAGGAGTTTGTAGTAAGTTGATGTTTGCTTAAGTTTGAACACATTCTAAAAGCACAAAACTTTTATTCCTTCCATATTTTATGTATAAGATGTCATATTTCACATCTTTTAATTTTGTATATCCTTGATTAATCTTTGTAGATATAATTGATTCTACTACTTTTGTGTTTTTGCCTTTATATTGGCTTAAAAGTGATTAACCTACTACCTTAAGTATATGTTTGCATTTACCTGTAAAGTGTTTTTTCCTTTCAAATTTTCTTACTTCTAGTTTTGGCCTTTTCTTTCCACTTAAAGTCTTCTCTTTAACATTTCTTGTGGAACTGATTTAAAGGTGATCAACTCCTTTAACTTGTTTGTCTGGAAAACTCTTTATTTCTCCTTCTATTCTGAATGATAATCTTGCTGGGGAGAGTATTCTTGCTTGCAGGTTTTCTCCTTTCAGCACTTGATATGTCATGCCACTCCTTCTGGCCAGCAAAGTTTCTGCTGAAAAATCAACTGATAGCTTTATGGGGTTTTCCTTGTATGTAACTGTTTTCTCCTGCCACTTAAAAAATTCTCTGTTACTACTTTTTGCCATTTTAATTATTATGTGTCTTGGTGTGGACCTCTTGGGTTAACCTTGTTAGGGGTTTTCTACACTTCCTGGACCTGGATTTCTGTTTTCTCCCCCAGATTAGGTATGTTTTCAGCTATTATTTGTTCAGGTAAGTTTTCTAACCCTTTCTTTCTCTCTTCTCCTTCCGGGATCTCTATAATGCAAATATTATTACACTTGATGATGTCACTGAGAAACCCATCTGCTCTTATGTGTCATTTAAGGTTGATATTTCCCTATTGAATTTCTGTCTGATCTATCCATTGATGTAAGTGGGGTTTAAAATTTCCTACTATTATTATATTGCTGTCATTTTCTCCCTTTGTGTCTGTTAATATTTGCTTTATATACTTTGTAGTTCCTATGTTGGATGCATATATATTTATAAATGTTATATCTTCTTGTTGACTGACCCTTTTATCATTATGTAATGTTTTTCTTTGTCTTTTTTAGTCTTTATTTAAAGTCTATTTTGTCTGATATAAGTATAGTTACACCAACTTTCTTTTCATTTCTATTTGCATGGAATATCTTTCTCTATCTGTTCAATTTCATTCTGAATGTGTTCTTACTTCTAAAGTGAGTGTCTTGTCAGCAGCATATAGATGAACCTTGTTTTTTTTTATTTATTTATTCAGCTGCTGTATGTCTTTTAATTGGACAATTTAGTCTATTTACATTTAAGGTGATTATTGAAGGATATGTGCTTATTGCCATTTTGTTAATTGTTTTCTGCCTATTTCTATAGTTCCTCTCTGTTCCTTTCTTCTCTTTCTGTCTTCCTTTGTGGTTTTATAGATTTTGATGGGGTTTGGGGGTATTGGTGGGGTTCTTGGGGTTTGGAGCTGATGGCCAAGGAAGAATTCTTGAAGATACCTTTGGTGAAAAAGTTAAAGCATGGGGACAGGACCCATGGGCAGAAAGCTGCACAGGGGTTGTGCAGAGTGACTGCTTAAATACTGTGGAGTTGGGGCAGGGAAAGTCAAGGGGAAGTTTCTTAAAGGGATTTCCATATGCTATAGAGGATTTACAGATTACTGGAGACATAACTATTGTCAAGCTAAGGTTGTTTTTCCCTCTAGCAAAGCATTACCATTAAGATAGTAGGGAGTTCCTGGAGATTAGGCTATTGATAAGATTGCTTTTTTCTTGTAATATTACTAAAATATTTGTAAACTGATGGAGACTATCAGTTTAACCATTTGTTTTCTGTCCTTTTTTTTTTGCTCTTGAGCAGCCAGGAATGCTTGAGGAATATCACACATATCCCACCTGGTGGGGTGAGGGGTTGTGACTAGCTTGTGCTTGGCCCTCAGTTTGCCTTATGGTCCCTCATCAGCTTTCCTTAGTGTTATGTTAAAGTCCTTTTGCATTTCTTTTGTGTATTTATTATAAATTTTTGCTTTGTGGTTACTGTGAGCTTCACATATAACATCCTATATATATGTGTGTGTGTAAATATATATATATATATATATATATACACACACATACACACACACATAGATATCTATGTGTGTGTGTGTGTATATATATATATATATATATATATCTATTTTAAGTTGATAGCAACTTAAATTTGAATACAGTCCAAAATCTATATTTTTACTCCTCCTTCGTGTTTTATTTTTGATGTCACTTTTCACATATTTTTATTTTATGTATTCATTAACTAATTATTGTAGTTTTAGCTAGTTTTACTACTTATGTCTTTTGACCTTCAAAGTCTTTATAAGTGATTAATCTACTGCCTTTAAAAATATTTACCTTTTCCAGTGATATTTTTACTTTTGTACATTGTCTTGTCATTACTTAGTGTTATCTTTTCAGCTTAAAAAAGTCCCTTTAACATTTCTTGTAAGACCAGTTTAATGGTGATTAACTTTAGCTTTTGCTTATCTGAAAAACTATCTCTTTTTTCTATTCTGAGTAATAAGTTTGCCAGATAAAGTTTTCTTGGTTGGATTTTTGTTTTCTTTCAATACTTTGAATATCTCATGCCACTCCCTTCTGGCCTGCAAAGTGTCTGCTGAGAAATCAGTTGACAGCTTTATGAAGTTTCCTAAGTACATAACATGTTGTATTTTTTTTTTTTGCTGCTTTTAAGATTCTCTTATCTTTAATTGTAATGTGTCTTGGTGTGGATTTATTTGGGTTCACCTTATTTGGAACTCTCTGTGCTTCCTAGACCAAGATGTCTGTTTTCTTCTCTAGATTAGGTTAGTTTTCAGCCATTATTTATTTAAATAAATTTTCTGCCCCTTTCCCGCTCTCTTCCCCTTCTGGAAACTGTAATATGGATGTTGTTCTGCTTGATGTTGTCATATAGGTCCCTTAAGGTATCTTCACTTTTTAAAATTCTTTTTCCCTTTTTCTGCTCTGTTTGGGTGAGTTCCATTGCTTTCTCTCCCAGCTTGCTGATCCTTTCTTCTGCTTCCTTCAGTCTGCTGTTAAACCCATTAGCATATTTTTTCAGTTCAACCATTGTATTCTTCAGCTTCATGACCTCTGTTTGGTACTTTCTTATATTTTCTATTTCCTTGTTGAATTTCTCATTGTGTTTTTTCATTCTTATCCCTAGTTTTGTAAACATCTTTATGACCATTACTTTGAACTCCTTACCAGGTAGATTCCTTATCTCTGTTTCATTAAGGTCTTTTTTCTAAGGTTATGTCTTGTTCTTTTGTTTGGAACATATCCTCAATCTCCTCACTTTACCCAATTCTCTGTGTTTGTGTCAATGTATGAGGTGGTACAACTATCTCTCCCAGTGTTGAAGTCATGGTCTTGTGTAAGAGATGAACTGTGGGGTCCAGAAACTCAATCTCCCTGGTCATCAGAGCTTGGCACTCCAGGGGCATCCCCTTTGTGGCCTGCATGAGTCCACTGGCTGTGGCAGGGTTGCAGTGTAGGGGAGGGGCAGGACATTTGCCTCACCAGCTGTGATCCAACTGCCATGTGGGGGTGCCAGATGCTCTACAGGTTGTCTGTGATGCAGATGAGGTATGGGGGGGAGGGTTGGCTGTGATGCAGCTGACTGTGTTGTGATTGCAGGATGTGTGGGAATGGGGGTGGGGTTGTTGCTTGACTGAATATAGTGTGGCTCTGGTGAAGGTGTGGGGGCAGGATGCTTATCTGGCTGGTTGTGGCATGGCTCCAGCACATGGGTAGCTGAGTGCTCACCCAGCTGGCTGTGTTGTGGGTGAGATTCAGGGGGATGGGAAAGACCTAATTGCACTAGCAAGTTAGAATGAGATTGCCAAAATGGTGTCTGCCAGTGCCAGCATTAGCAAGATAGAGTGAGATTACAAAAATGGTACTTACCAGTGCTTTTCCCTTGTGAGGGAGTTCTAACAGGTTCCTGCTTCTTCAGCATGTTCTTTAAGATTAGTAAGTGTGTCTCCTTCACATATGGTCTAGGTAATTTTCAAAGTTCCTTCTTTTGCATTGGGTCCTGGGGCAAATGAATCTGCATATGAGCACTTTAAGGGTGGGCTCTCTTCTTTGGTCCTCCTGGGTGTAATCCTTGTTAGTTTTACATTTTGGGAGCTTATCTCTCTGGTTCAGGATCCAAGGTTCTGGGTGCCTGATGTGGAGTACAAGCCCCTCACCCCTCAGGAAAAAATTCTACTTTTTCAAGGTCCCTCCCAACTGAGAGTCACTGTGCTTGGCGTGGGATTTTTGATGAGAGTGTGCTTCTGCATCTCCTACCCTATTGATGTGGACTTTTTATCCTTTGTTGTGGAGGTGATGTTTATCTCATTTTCAGGACTTTTTCAGAGGAAATTTTCCATATGTAGCTGTTGATTTGTTGTGTCTATCAGAAAAGCTGAGGTCAGAATCTTTCTGTGCTACCATCTTGAACCTCTTCCCCTATCACTTTTTTTTTCCCAATCATGCTCATTTTGAAATAATTTTTGCACCCTTATTTATACATTATTTTGTCCAGTATTTTTCTTCTTTTGTATTGTTCTTGTCAGATATTGGAACTAATAGGGTTATGCTAGTCTGATGGCAATGTTTCTTCTTTTTGTATCTATGGAAGGCTGTGTATAATACTGGCTTTATTTCTTTTTTTAAATGTTTTTTTTTAGAGTTTTCTGGCATAGTTATCTTGGCCTACCTTGTGGAAATAGTTTTGTTTAATTTACAGTTTTAGTTTCTTTAATCATTATAGAATTATTCAGATTTTTTATTTCTTGTGTTTTTTTCTAGCAATTTATTAATTTTTAATAGTCTAATTCTAAGAGAAAATTACCTCTACGTTATTCCCACAAGCTTCCTGTTATCCTGCATCATTTTGCCATTTCCTAGAAGTTAGGTGATGTAAAGACATTACCTTAAAGCTGTCATCTATCGTGGGCATCATCACTCACAGCTGCTAGTCTAGAGATAGATTTAAAATAGATAAGCAATATATTTGGTTATTGGTTTTGTATTTTCTTTTTTGTTCCAAACTCTGGAATTTTTCTGTCCCTCTCTTTTTTCTATAAGTAGACTTTTATGAGGAATGCCTACAGACAGTTTGGAGTTTTGTTTTCCTCCAGTTCAGAAAAGTTGCTACCCAAGATGTTAACTTAGCATTCACAAGTTAACATTCACCTTGATATCTAAGGTCTCCATACATGTTAGGAATTTTGTGGCTATTGAACAAGCAAGACTTGTCTCCTTGCTGGCATGATGCTCAGGAAACAGAGTGGCAGTGTGCTTGCCTCCTTATAGCAAAGAATCCAAAGAAGGCAAGAAGCCACTCTTGGCGACTTCACAGATACCAGCTTGCTAGACCAGCAATAGGACCCTCTCCAGTCCCTTTTGCCAATGTTTGTGGACTCAGGATGTGCTGAACAAGAGTTTGATTAGAAAAGGAGCCATGTATGTAAGTGATGAATCAATAAATTCTACACCTGAAGCTAATATTACATTGTATGTTAACTAACTGGAATTTAAATAAAAACTTGGAGAAACAAACAGGAAGACAACAAATACCTAAAAAAATAACAATTAAAGTATAAAATATCACTGAATAACTGCAACAAAAGTACTGCTTTGGCAAAAAACAAACAAAAAAAAACAAAACAAGACACACAAAGAACGAAAGAAAGAAAGAAAGAAAGAAAGAAAGAAAGAAAGAAAGGAAAAGAAAAGAGAAGAAAAGGAGCCATGTAGTCATGGAGCAGGGAGGTGCTAGGAGCAGAACGCATTCAATGCCGCAGCTTGGTGGGCTTTAAGACTAGTGAAGAAAGCCCTTCTTCCCTATAGCCCATCGTAGCTGTAAGACACTGTTGAAATGACTTAGTCCAATGCTCTTATTAACAGATGAGGAGACTAGTGTCCAGAGACGTGGCATGACTTATCCTTATTTAGGCAGAGAGTGAAGGGGTGTCTAAGACCAGCAGCTCCATCTTCTGGCAACCATGGCTAATTGCTTTCTTCGTCACTTCTTCACTTTGGTCTTTTATTTTCATGTTTAGTAATCTACTCAAATCATTAGCTTTAGGGAGTAGTGCCTCTGTTCCTCATCACGGCAGACTCCCTCTCTTTTGTCCCCTTAACGTTCTTACTCAGGGAAAGAGCCTGACACATTCACTGGGCCATATTTTGTTAGCAATGTGGTCTCCAGGCCTTAATATCAGGAATCATGTCCAATTTCTCTCTTTTGCTCTGTGTGTTGCTTTCATAGGGTAGGAGCTACCAGTAAGCCAGACATTCTCTACCAAGTAGGTGGTTAGGTAGGTACATTCAGGGGCCAATTGCCTACCTAACTCTTTTCAGGGATGATTATGAATACGGATTGACAGTTAGTCTTAGAAAGGAAGGAGGAGGCCCTGGAAAATAAGTGTTACTTAACAAATATTTATTGAGTCCGTACACATGTTAGTTATAGGGATTCTATAGTGAAAACACAAGACAGGGTTCCAGACCTCAGGGAGCTAATCTTCCAGTGGGGAAAAGCTGTAAATTTATATATTTACGTAAATAAATAAATAAATAAACAAATAAATAAGCAAGATATTACAATTGGTGATGAGTCCTGAAAAACGTATGAAGTGACATTGTAGAGAGTACTTTGGCAGGTGGGTGGGGGTCTAGCTTACACAGGATGACAAGGGAAGGCCTATGTAGGGAGCTTCCATTTATTCTGGACTCACAACATTAGGAAGAGCCAGCCATGAGCACAGTTGAGAGAAAAACATTCTTGGCAGAGAGAACAGAAAATCCAAAATCTGCAACATGGCAAGGAATTTAGATGTTACAGTAATCTCACAGAATGTGGCCAATGTGGGCACAGGATTATGAGTAAGGAAGAGTGACATATAAAATGAGGTTTGAATGAGGGAAGGTGTCCTCAGATCTTATAGGGCATTGTGGGCAATGGTGGGGGAATTGGAGTTTGTTCTAAGGGAATAACAAGATTTTAATTTGGGGGAGGGTGACAAGATCCAATTTATATATTTTAAAAGATCCCATTGACTAATGGAGCCACCACTGTGTGGCAGAGACAGCTATTCCCCAGTAGTCATCTCTCATTTTTACACAGTAATGGAATTTCTCACCGGTTGTGTGGCCACCCAACTAAAGATGACATTCCAGCCTCCCTGGTAATGGGTGTTGCCAAGTGACCAGGTTCTATGCAGTGGAATCTGAGTGGAAATAGCACCTGCAGCTTTGGGGGGTGTTTCTGTTTAAAGGAAGGTTCATGGCTTCCCTTTCCTCTTCTTCCTTCCAAGGGATTGGATGTGGACCTGAGCCTGGGAGCTGCCCTTGAAATGGAAGCTATGTGATGAAGATAGCAGAACCAGAGGTGGACAGACTAATGAGGTGAGGTACCTCACCAACCTCACCAACCCTTCCCACCCCTAGGTGACTGACTTGGATGTTTTCGTGGGTGAGCAATGAACATCTACTTTGCTTAATATTTATTAAAATGGGTCTCTATTAACTGCTGAGCACTCCAGTATCCTAGCAGATATGCCTGATCACAGGGGAAGATGGCCTGGGGTACAGTGAGGGCAGAGGGAACTCAGACTCTTCCAGGCATCTGAGACCCTCAAGAACTATTATCATTTTCACCATGGTGGTCACTGTCAACGTTATTCCCCTCAATATGTGACTTGGAATTTTGTAGGCACTTGGTAAACATTTTGTAAAAAGTTAAGGAATCACCTCTGTTCCCATTCCTGATGTAACTGGAATATTGAAGACACAACTTGATGGGGTATCAATATAAAACGGTTATATTTTCCCCAAATAGAGAATATTGGTTTAAGTAGGGTGAACTTAGTGATTCTTTTTCTTTAGCTTTAGGACCTAGTTCTGTGGTAACAGGGAAAGTCTTTATCAGCAGCCTATTAAATTATTATTGCCATAGTAGTATCACAGTCATTAATGATATCAGCCCCATCTTTATAGTCATTAAAATTGTCACTGTTACCATCACTACCACCACCACTGACATTCCCACTATTACCACAGCCCCATAACCGTGGCCATCTTCACAATCATCACCACTACAAACACCATTATTTTCTCCAGTGTCATTTTGATCACCATCTGTAACAGGTAGTAGTGCTAGCTACTCTAACAAATAGACCACAAAGTGTATGATAGATCAAACACAATAGAAGTTTATTTTTCATTTATATAATTTTCTGGAGCAGGTGTTCTTATTGGCAGGAGACTTCTTCCACACAATGATTTAGAACGGAGGGACTCGATTTCTGCATGTAGCCAAAGGAAGGGGAAGGATGTGGGTGGCCATACCTGCTCCTTTAAAGCCTTGGGCTGGAAAATGCATACTTCAGTCCTGCTCACATTTCATTGACTGGAACACCGTCATATGGCTGTGCCTGAGCACCACGAGACTGGGATGTGCAGTATAGCTGCAAAATGCAGCAGTTTTTGAGCAAGTGGAAGCAGTCTCTGCCAGGCCATCCTTGCAAGCAGTTTAGTGCATTTTTTTCTGCTTCCAGCCTGTGCTAAGCCCTTTCTGTTCTATAACATCAGGGCAATATGAGATTTCTATGATCAAAAGCCTTATGAACTAAGTCAGTAGCAATACAAGGCATCATATGTTGGGTTTGATTATTATTCTGGATTGTCAGTATTGTAATTGTTCAGAGTATGCTGAGGTGGTTGAGTTGTATCTTGGAAAAGTGGGTAGAATTTCTTTGCTTTGAGGAAAAGTGGAGTTTAAAGTAGGGAGGGCGCTGTATGCAGAAAAGTGGCTTGGGCCTGAATGGGCTCAGCTTGAGCAGAGGAGACGGGCCTAGCTGGAGGAAGTGAGTATTGAGGATGGGGAAGAGTAAGCTTTGAGCAACTGGGTGGAGCAAAAATGCCAGAGGCCTTTTGTCTATATACCTTTTCAGATCTCTTCAGATGCATAATAAAGTTCTTTGGTTGCAAGCAACAGAAATCTACTTTGAACGAAACAAGGAAGCAAACAAACCCTTCCCAAATCCCAAAATAGATTGGAAGAGTGAAGGAGCATTCTGGAGAAGTAAAGGGGGCACTAGAGGCCAGCTCCTAGGTTTTGGCAGCTGATGGTGGTAGAACCCGATCCACTGCCAGTAACAACACCCAGCTTCTGTATTTGTCCTCTCAAAATTCATACACTAGGGACAGAGCCTTGCACAGCCTTTCTTGGGTCAGGTGTCTTCTGGATCAATCTGCCGTGGTTGGGAAGCTGTTTTACTAGATAGTGCTCTGCCCTCACCTGGCTCCAAGAAGTGTGTCTTACCAAGGACACAGTATGGGGGGCATCAGAGCAGTGGAAGGAAGGTTGTCATCTGCTTTGGAGGTAGTTATTTCTATGTTCAAATCCTAGCTTCTTCAGTGACCAAGGCAGACAGAAGAGTGGTCTAGCTTCTGAGCCTCAATATTCTTACCTGTAAAATGGATATGAAAGAATAGAAACCATCTGAGGATCAAATGTGAAAATGCATGTAGGGGGCTCCCCATGGTTTTATTTCTTCCTGCTTCTGGTACTCAGCATGTCTGTAGTGATGAGGAGGCAGGGTGACCTGGGAGGAGCAGAGGAAAGCTGAAGAGTCTCAGCTAAGGCTTTCCCTAGCAAGTGATTTCTCCACTGGGCCTGCCTGCAGCCTTGCAGTACAGGAAGGGGTGCTGGCCTCTGGCCAGGGATGGGACTTGGGGGCCTGCTCTGCAGGGTGCTAGCCATGTTTACAGAAGCTCTGATAGCATCAAGTCTGTGAGCTGTGATGGAGAGGGAAATGTAATTTTCAATTAAGAGTCCTTGCTCATTCCTGCTTACATTACAATCTAATTAAATTTCAGTCAAACGTGGCACAGTGCTGCCAGGGGGAGGGCAGGGAGGCGGACAGTGGCTCCTCCTCCTCTAGATGTGAGTTTGCCTCAATCCTGAGTGGTCCGAGCTTCCCACCCCTTGGCCTCCCTCAGGACTGTCTGGAGCCAGTGTCCTTACTCAGTAGGCCCAGCTGGCCTCCAAAGGTCATGTGGAGCCACACAAACATAGCGACAGTAGCTCAAAGCTCCCCTGACCCTGAGAATTAAATTAAAATGGCTACTGATGTCAGAACACTCAGCCAGTTGGGGATGCTCTCTCCACTAGCCATTTCCCCAAGAAAACAAGGTGGTGCAGGCATGGGAAAGCCAGTTAGTTTTTGATCAGCTCCCCAGAGGGAGATCCTGGGAGCCCCTCTCTCCCTCTTCTCCCTAGACTTTTAGCTAGCAAGGCTTGGGCTCTGGGCAGATCGCCCAAAAGCTCCTTTAAAGCAGACAAAGTCATGTGTATGGTGGAGGTGGAAGGGAGGGGATGAGGAGAGACCTGCCTTTGAAAGGCATGTCCATAGGCTCCTGGAGGCTGGCTAGGGCTGAGAAGAGCTGCCCCCAGCTCCTTCCATTCTCAGCAGCAGGAGTGATTTCACATACTCACCAGGAGCCACAGGCTGTTGGAAACAGAAGCAGTTACTTGAGAGTGACCTTGGGTACGTCTTTCATATACAGGGGGAGATATTGAGGCCAGAGGAGGCCTGACTTCTGGCTGGTCTCAGAAGTCAAGGGCAAAGCAAGACTCTCGCTCCTGGACACCTCCTGATCTTCCTTCTGCTGTCCTCTGGCTAAAGTCCCATCTTTCTCCTTTGCTCTCAGTGGAGACAGAGCAGTGCCTCTCCCATTTGGGAATAACAGACTATTTTTTTGATGACAGGGTTGATGACAAGAAACATGCTGAAAACCATGTTTCAGGTTTTCTCTTGCACTTTAAATGGTGCAGCGGCTTCTTTCCCTCTTACTGCCTCCTTGTTGGAGATGGGGGTTGCTGGGCCCTTCTCTCCACAACCCCCATGTTTCCTCTTCAACTTCCTCTCCTGTCTGAGCTGTGGAGAGGTCACAGAGCTGCCCCAAGGACAGACTGGGTGGGGCGGGGGCAGATTCACCTCTATTGTGCAGTGTGTTGTGTGTCTGTGGACAAGCCCTTCTTTTCCCTCTCTGGAACCCAGCTTTTTTATTGCTAGCATGGAAGGGGTGTTGGACTAGACCAACCAGCACCTCTGGACATTTCCTGCATCATGACTCACTTTGCTCATTCATGAAGCAATTCTCTGTAGACTCTCCTAAAAAAAACCCTACAGCACCTCATTTTGTTTGGGTTTAAGGGTTCATGGACTCCCTGAAATTATCCAGTGAAAGATCTATGACTTGAAGGTTGATGGTTCTGAACTTCTGTGGTTTTCAGATTGCCTGAGACAGGGCAGATAGCGTTCACATCCATCTCATTAGGACCCTGCAGGGATCTGCCCTCACCTCCAGTTATCCCACTGTCTCAGCACTAAATACTTTCTTTGGAGTGGGAATTCTGGCTCTTTGCTGTGGGGCTTTGTTAGGTGACCTGATGGTGGTGTCTGGAGTCCACCTCAAGTTATTGAGCTGTCCCGCCACTGTAGCACAGGGTTCAGCCTTTCTCCCAGGTGAATTTTCTCCTCCCTAGTGGAGATTCAGAGTGACTGGGTGCCTGCATCTTCCCCTCCACCTCCCATTCTCTTCCCACCAGGGTTCTGGCCAAGATAAGCTGAACACCAAGAGCTGAGTCAGGTCGAGCAAAGTGCCCGTGTCACAGAAGACTATGATGGTTCTTCCTTCTGACTCTTTGGAGCTAGGTCTTGGGACCCATCTGACCCTGTCCTGCCCTCTCTGAAAGCACGGGGCAGGGCTGGGGGCCTGGGCTGCCCACAGGTAATTGCAGGGGTTCTGCCTCTTGGTAAAAGTCACCCATCAGGAGACACTGTCCTGCTGGAGAGGTGGGAACAAGTAGAGCTGATTGGGAGAGGCTTTCTTTTCTCATTTCCCATAACATCCCTGGAAGCTACTTCCAGGGCCATTACCCCTACTATTGTCAAGAGATTGAACCAGAGAAAGCTGTGTGGGACACAGCTTTAGCTACAAGGGTGCCTTGGGCCGGCTCAGGACTGGCGCTTACCTGGGAGGGACACTCGTGAACCACATAGCCCCCCTCCGGGGGAAAAACTGCTTGAGTTTGGGTCCAGAAGGGAGGGAGTAAGATCAAATGTGGTGGAGAAGGAGTACTGAGGTTCTGGCTTGGGGGACAAGAGTGTACCCCAGAAGATGGGCTTCTTTACATTAAGTAGATTCAGCAGCTGTAAGCTGTGGAATTGGGGTTCACACGGCCCTGACTGTAAGTCTTAACTCTGCTACTCACAGCTAGCTGCTGGTGACCTTAGCAAAGCTTGTGCCCTCTCTGGGACTTAGTAGGAAGGCCATGCCTACTTTGCAGGGTTGTTGTAGGAATTAAAGTATTTGTAAAGCAGTGACATGTGGATAACTGCTCTATAAATGTCTGTTATTATTACTTGATGGGTCAGGACAAAAGGTTTAGGAGTGAGGCCTCTTAATCTCAAGTCAGCCAGGTAGGCAGGTAGGAGTACTTACATCTCTAAATGTTATAGTCAACAGAGGGAAAGAGAGTACTTTAAAAAGCATCTGGAAGGAAGCGAAAGCTGGGATTCAGATATATGTGTACCCATGTTCCTAACAGATTATATATAATAGCCAAAAGCTTGAAGCAAGCCAGATGTCCATCAGTGGATAAATAGATAAACAAAATGTGGTGAACCCATTCAGCCTGAGAAAGGAGGGAAGCTTTCACACGTGTACAATATGGATGAACTTTGAAGACGTTATGCTAAGTGGAATAAGCCAGTCACAAAACGACAAATACTGTAGGATTCCACTTATGAGGCATCTAGAGTGCCTCATACAGGCACTGCATAGAGACAGAGAGTGGAAAGGTGGGTGCCAGGGGGCTGGGGGAGGGGCTGGGGAGTTACTGTTTTAATGGGAGGGGAGTTTCAGTGTGGGCAGATGAAGAGTTCTGGAGATGAATGACGGTGATGGTTGCACAGCATTATGAATATACTAGGTACCACTCAAATGTGCTACTGAAAAGGGTTCACATGGTAAATTGTACGTTAGGTATACTTTATCACAGTAAAAGAAATCCAGAATTTTCGCTGGGGGGCAGCATTCCCTGTGGGAAGAAGGGCAGGGGCTGACTGAGCCCTCAGCCTCCTGAGTCCCACTCTTTTTCCCTGACTGTCCCCACCGGGCCGTGTGGGGTATCATCCTGGCATGGGAAAGGCCACTGTCTGTTGGCCAAACCCCAATTGACAGGCTTTCAGATTGATGGCGGTCCCTCCACCGCCAGTCGCGCTTTCCATCTCCCCAGTTTATCAGGAAAAGGCTTCCCGCTGTTCTCTCAAATCCCACTGGCAGCCCTAGTGAGCACAAGGAGCTTGCTGGTCTGGCAGCTGGGACTGCTACAGCCGCAGGCCCCTGCCTCCCAGCGAAGTGTTCCTGGCAGGGGGAGGCCTCTGGGGTGGGCTGCCCGTCCAGCACGAGGGAAGGCAGATGGCAGCCTGGAGGCGGGCTGGGCAGGGAGCTCTGCGCAGTGCCGGCTCTGCTCAGCAAGGGGGCGATAGAACCCCACTTTTGGCTCTGTGGCCCGTGGAGGGCAAGGCAGCCAAGTGCTGGCAAGCTGTGGGGGAGGGAGGCTTGTCAGCGCTGCCAAATTCCCCACACGGCTTGGACACGGCTTCGGAGAGGGGGCGGTCCAGACGTGGGGGCGGTCCAGACGTGAGCTGTATGTGACCTTTGTCATCCATGCTTTTGTTTTGGGCACCTGTTTGCTCTGCAACAAACCACCCTGATACGCAGTGGCTTAAAACAGCTCTTGTATTATTTCACAGTTTTGTGAGTTCGTCTGGTTCACCTGGCGTCGGCTGGCTCGGCCGGCCGGCCGGGACATTTAAGATGTGGCACATCCCTTGGCCTGCAGTTGGTGCCGGCTGTCCGCTGGGAGTGCAAGTGCGGCTGTTGACTGGAGTTCGTTTCCCTATGTGGCCAGTCCAGGTGGCTGCCCTCCCAGAGGGAGCCTCTGCAGACCAGTGTTCTGAGAATGAAGAAGTTCCTGCTTTCTCTCCACTTCCTGGGCAGGCACAGCCTTACTGCTGCTGACTTCCAGTTGCATAGTCTCAGGGCCAGTCTGGGTTCAAGGGGAGGAAGACCAATGAGAATGAGGAAGAATACCTGGCCTTAGTACTTGATGACCCTAGGCCTCAGTCTACTCTTGTCAAATGGAGCCATATACTGTAGTAAGAATTACCACTTGCTTTAAGACTTTAACAAATCTTTAAAGTCCACAGAGAGTCTTAGGAGCAGACAGCAGGCTGATGGAGCCGCTGAGGCACCAAGGGCAGAGAAGGCTGGGGGGCTGTTGTTCAGTGGGCTAGTAGTTGGCTAGAGGAGACTTACTTTTGCCAGAGAAGGGAACACATTATCGAAAGCTTACTATATACCAGGTCGTGTACTCTACCATCATTTTCTCTAATCCTCAAAATAGCCCTGTGAGAGGATAAAATTGCCCTCATTTGGTAGATGATAAAACTGAGATTTTGCTAGTGAGTTGTAGGATTCAGCCAGCTAGCGAGGCAGAAAGGTAGTCTCTGAACCCAAAGGTGTCTTTGTCTCTGGAACTGTACCATGCTCCCCAGACAACAAAATCATGCTTTGTTTGCAGCTCAAAAATCTTCAGACAAGAAGGACAGGATGACTCTGATGTCCAAGGGGATTTTCAGAGCCATTTATGGCAGGGAGTGGAAGTGAGCAGGGAGCTGGCTGTCCAGGGAGCTTCAGGAAGGAAGGAAGCCAAGTTGACAGTGTGTCCTGGCTAGAGCAGCCTCAGCGGGGGCGAAGCTCCTGAGAGTCAGAAGGGAGAACCTGAAGCCATGAGCAACTCTGGGTCCTACCAGGCAATGGAGGAAGATGGATGTTTTATCATTAGTTAGGAGGCAGAAAGAGGGTGCTGAGAACAAACTGAAGGAACTTGTAGGCAGTAGGATAGAACCTGGGAACTTGGAGATAAAAGCCAACCATCCATCCATCCATCCATCCATTTATCCACTCATGAATTCATTACTGCTTTCAACATCTGAGTCTCTATGTGTCTGGCTCTCTTTTGTTTATATAATTAAGACGCAGTCCCAGCTCTTGGGAAGCTCAGGTTACCCTGGGGCCGGCAGACTTATCACTAGGGAATGGCATTACTGTGTTGATACTGGGATGAGGTGCACAGAGGAGCAGTTATGGGACACCAGAGGAAGGACAGAAGACTTTGCAAACCAGAGGCCCAGTGTGGAAGGCAGGGGAACCAAGGTGTATCTGATCTGGGCCTGATTGTGAAGAGGGTGGACCCCAGGCCCAGGAGCTCAGCTTCTGAGACTGAGAGAGCAGCTGTATTTGAAGAGGGGGTGTGTTTCCTCATAGTGACTGGGATGCATAGTGACTGAGATCCCAGAGCCTGTGACATCCCAGAGGAGGCTGTCTGACTTCCCTCCCTCCAGGGGGGACTGGACATGAGGAAGACAGCACCGAATTTGCCACATCAGGGATTTCAGTTCATCTTAAGACATAAGTTGAAAGAGAAGGTTTTCTCCTCTTGATGTGAAAGGAAGATACTTTTATTATGTTGGGAGCATCTATGATACAGACATAGCAGACTGTTTTGATCTTGCAATAGAACTGGTTTATCCTTGCCCTTTACACTAAAATTGTTCTTTATTTGGGCAAGTGAACCTTGCGTAGGACCATTGCCCGGAGCAAGGGGGAGGGGCATTGTCATAGCAGAAGTGGAGAACCAAAAATTCAATTCCCAGGTATGAGGTTTTGGAAGAAATAGGAAGAAATTTGATCAGACAGACACATTTTCTTCCCAAGTCCCATTGCCAAAAGACAACCTGTGCTGTCAATTTCATGGTTCTGGATGTTTTCCGTGTGTAGGTATTTTTCATAGGACTGTCTACCTGGATGTGTAATATCTCCTCTTGCTCTTTTCTCTTTGTTTAACATTGTAAGTTTTTTTTTTTTTTTATCATGTAATCCTTGTGTTCACTTTGTGATGTAGATAATATTTCCTCCATTCTATTGAGGAAAAATTAAGTCTCAAAAAGGTTACATAATCTGTCCAAGATCCAGTGAATCGCAGAATTGAGACTCAAATTCAGGTCTCTGATGCTAAGCCTGAACTCTTTCTGTTTGCTGAGCTGCTTTGTGTAGGAATTGAGACACTTTCATTGGTCTGGTATTTGGAGGCAGATGGATAGAGGTTTGAACCCTCAGGGACTCTTGCTGTGCTCATATCCTGGGGTTGCAAGGGACCAGATATTGATTGATTCCCTGTGTATTTTAAGTGATTCATGGTAAATGGGGTGCTGTTCCTGTGGTTCCAACTTAGCTTGGGAATGTGGTAGCCATTACACCTAGGCTGTCCAGCAGGATTCTTTTTTTGCCTCCGTGTTTGGTTAACATACCTGGTTCTCTAGCCTTCTCCAGAACACAGAGATTGGTGTGTGCCCCATACCTGGCCAATCAGAGCACCCCAATTTCCTTGGCTTTATTGATTTGTTCAAGAATATTAAAGTAGTCCATTTGACCAATTAGAGTCTTTCCCCAGGATTTTTCTTCTGTTGACAGCGGAAAGACTGTCTTTTACCTTAGGGTCACAGTGCCTTTGGAGTCACAGTGCTGGAAGAATGGGACTCTGGGCTGCCAGAAGCATCTTCCCATCTTATGGAGGAAGCCCATTTGTTGGAGAGGAAGCTTAAATAGAGGGCCAGGAGATGTCAAGAGAGCTTACTAAGGACATGATTTGCAGTTGTGTGGAATGCCAGCTACCCTGTTTCCACCCCATCCTTGTCAGTCATATAAGTGAGACCATTTGTGGCCATCATAATTATGCCACCAAAAATATCAGAGAAAGTTGTGAGGTTTTTTTTTTTGTTGTTGTTGTTAAATATATAGGATCCCAAATATAAGGTCAGATTAACAAGAAAGAAGAAAGAACACTGAAAATTGTAATATGTGGCTAAATATAAAAGAATGCTTTAAATTTTTTTGTAGAGCGCCTGAGTGGCTCAGTCGGTTAAGCGTCCAACTTTGGCTTAGGTCATGATCTCACGGTTCATGAGTTCAAGCCCCAGGTCAGGCTCTGTGCTGACAGCTCAGAGCCTGGAGCCTGCTTCGGATTCTGTGTCTCCTTCTCTGTCCCTCCCCCACTTGCACTCTGCCTCTCTCTCTCTCTCACAAAAATAAACAAAAAAATTGAAAAAAATAAATGATTTTCTTGTAAAGGATTATTGACTGTTTAAAACGATAATGAAAATATTTGATGGGCTTAATAATATATTTAGAATTAAAACATGACAATAAAAGCACAAAGGGCAGAATGGGAGAATAACTGGAACTGTACTGTTATAAAGTTTTAATATTTTGTATGAATGTAATAATGTTAATTCAAGATGGACTGCTATAAATTGAGGATGCCTATTGTAATCTCTGGAGAAGCCACTTGAAATTACAAAGAATTATAGCTAGAATCCAACAGAGCAGATAAAATGAAAGATATAAAATTACTTGAATAATCTAAAAGAAAGCAGGGAAAGTAGAACACAGAAATTAAGTATTAAAGAACAGATGGAAAAAATAGAAAACAAAAACAAGATTGTGGAATTAAACCTAGCCATGTCAGTAATTACATTATATGAAAATGACCTATAAATTTGCATGTGTTCTGTTGCTGAAAAAACAAATTACCCCTAAACACCAAGGCTTAAAATAAATATTTATTTTTTTCACACTTTCAGCAGATTAAGAATTCAGGAGACTCTTGGCTGGGTCATCATGGCTCAGGATCTCTCATGAAATGACAATCATAATGTTGGCAGTGACTGCAGAGATCTGAAAACTTGACTGGGGTGGGGGATCTGTTCCAAGATTGTTCACTCACGTGGCAGTTGGCAGGAGACCTTTCCCTCACATGGGCTTTATATGCTGCTTGGGTGCCCTTATGATATGGCATCTAACTTCCCCCAGAGGGAGAAGAAATTCATGTGAGAGAGCAAGGAAAATGCTGCTGTGCTCTTTAGGACCTAGTCTTGTAAATTGTAAACTCGCTTCTGTGTTACTCTGCATGTTAGAAATGAGTCACTACATCCAGCCTACACTCAATTGAAGGGAATTTCCCTACACCTCCTAAAGGGAGAAATATCAAAACACTTGTGGACATGTGTTTTTGGTCATTGTTTACTGTAGTAAAATATATTCAACATGATGTTTACCATTTTCATCATTTTTAAGCGTACAATTCAGTGGCATTAGATACTTTCACAATGTAGTGCAGCCATCATCAATATCCATTTCCAGATTTTTTCCATCATTCCAAACAGATGTTATGTGTCCAGTAAACAATAATCCCTCATCCCTCTCCCCACTGAGGCCCTGGTTACCTCTATGCTACTTATGTCTCTATGAATGTTATTTTGTGTCAGGCTTATCTCGCTTAGCATGATGTTTAAGGTTCATCCATGTTGTAGCGAGCATCAGAATTTTATTCCTTTTAAGGCTGAAATACTACACTATTTGTATATAGTACATTTTTGGTAATTCAGTCATTCACAATGGACACTTGCATTGTTTTCACCTTTTAGCTATTCTGAATAATGCAGCTGTGAACATTGATGTACAAGTTTCTGTTTGAATGCCTATTTTTTGTTCTTCTGGGTCTATATCTGAAAGTGGAATTCCTGGCTCATGTGATAATTCTATTTTTAACTTTTTCAGGAACAAACTGTTGTCACAGAAGCAGCACCATTTTATATTCCCACTAACAGTGAACAAGGGTTGTAATTTCTCCATACCTTTGCCAACATTTGTTATTTTTTGTTCTTTGTGGTAGTAGACATCCTAGTGGGCGTGAAGTGTGTCCCGTTATGGTTTTTATTTAAATTTCAATAATAACTAGTGAGGTTGAACATTTTTTCATATGCTCATGAATATTTGTATATTCTTTGGAGAAATATCTATTCAAGTCCTTTGCCCATTTTGGAATTGGGTTGTTTGTATTGCTGAATTGTACACATTGTTTATATATTCTGGATGGCAATCCCTTAAGCAATATATGGTTTTCAAATATTTTCTTCAATCCTGTAGGTTGCTATTTTTTCAGTTGATAGTCTCTTTTGATGTACAAAAGATTTTAATTTTTGTGAGGTCCTCTTAGTCTAGTTTTAGTTTTGTTGTCTGTGCCTTTGGTGTCATATTCAAGAAATCATTGCCAAATTCAACATGAAGATTTTGCCCTATGCTGTGTTCTAAACATTTCATAGGTTTAGCTATTATATGTTTAGGTTTTTGACCCATTTTGAATTAACTTTTGTGTATGGTCTAAGGTAAAAGACAAACTTCATTCATTTGCTTGCAGATATCCAGTTTCCCCAGCACCATTTGTTGAAAAGATTGCTCACTCCCTCTTAAGTGGCCTTTGCGCTCTAGTCAAAAATCAAATGATCACATATGTAAAGGCTGATTTCTGGGCTCTGTATTCTATTCCATCGGTCTTTATGTCTGTCCTTATGCTAGTATTATGCTGTTTTGATTACTCTAGGTTTATAGTATGTTTTGAAATCAGGAAGTATGAGTTCTCCAATTTTGTTCTTTTTCAAGATCATTTTGGTGATTCATAGTCTCTGGAGATTTACACATGAATGTTTACATGGGTTTTCCTATCTTGGCAAAAAAAAAAAAAAAAAAAAGAAATACCGTTGGAGTGTTTGCAGGTATTTCATCGAATCTTTATATCACTTTTGGTAGTTTTGAAATCATAACAAAGGATGTAAACAAAGGATGACTTTTCATTTATTTATCTCTTCTTTAAGTTTGTTCAGCAATATTTTGTAGTTTTACTACACCAGTCTTTGCTTTCTTGTTTAAATAATAATTTTATTATTTTTGATGCTTTGTAAGTGGAATTTGTTATTTCTATTTTGAATTGTTTATTTACAGATATAAATTTCATTTTTAACACTGCTTTCACTGCATCCCACATGCTTTGACATATTATGTTTTAATTTTCATATATATTAAAGTATTTTCTAATTTTCTTTGTGATTTCTCATTCCACTCATTGTTTTTTTTCAGAAGATGTTTAAAAATTTCCACATAATTGTGAGTTTTTCAATTTTTTCTTTGTTATTGCTTTCTAGTTTCATTCCATTGTGATTAAAGAGATATTTTCTATAATGTTAATCTTTAAAATTTATTGACAATTATTTTGTGGTGGGCACTAAGGAGGGCACTTTTTGGGATGAGCACTGGGTGTCATATGTAAGAGATGAATCACTGGGTTCTACTCCTGAAGCTAAGACTACACTATATGTTAACTAACTTGAATTTAAATAAATTAAAAAAATTGTTTTGTGGCCTAATATATGGTCTAGTCTGGAGAGTGTGCTATATGCACTTGAGAAAAATTTGTATTCTGCTCTTTTTGTGTGGAATGTTCTATAGATGTCTTTTAGGTCTAATTGGTTTATGGCATTGTTCAAGTTGTTGCATTTCCTTGATGACTATTCTTTATTGATATGGTTTATTGTTCTATCCATTCTTTAAGTCGGTATTGAAGTCTCCAACTATTATTGCAGAACTATTTTCCCCTTCAATTCTGTCAGTGTTTGCTTCATATTTTGGGGGCTCTGATGTTTGTGCATATGTTTATCATTGTTATATATTCTTCATGAATATATATGTATATATATTTATCAATATGTAATGTCTTTCTTTGTCTCTTGCAACATTGTTTGACTTAATGTCTATTTTGTCTGATGTTAGTATAGCCACCTTACTCTCTTCAGGTTACTATTTGCATGGAATATCTTTTTCCATTCTTTCACTTTCAATGTACTTGTATCTGGAAGTCTAAAGTGAGTCTCTTGTAGATAGCATTTAGGCATATCACATAATAAAATTTTTTCTGCCAATTTCTGCCTTTTGATTGGAGATTTAATCCATTTGCATTTAAAATAAGTACTGATAAGGAAAAACTTACTTGGGTCCTTTCATTAATTTGTTTTCTGTATGTCTATTGGTGATTTTGTCCCTCATTTCCTTCCTTACCGCCTTATTTTTGGTGTGTTTAGTTAATTTTTTTGTAGTGACATATTTTGATTCCTTTTTCATTTCCTTTTGTATATATTTTATTGATACTTTCTTTGTGGATACCATGGTGATTACATATAATATCTAACTTTATAACTAACTTATAAACTTATAACTCAACTTCAATTGAATATAAAAACTCTATGATTCCATCTGTTTTCTTTATGTTATTAATGTTACAAATTACATCTTTAAAGATTATGTGCCTAATATCTGGTTTATTATATTTTTACATATTTATCTTTTTTATTGAATGTATTTTACATATTGTGTAAATTTAAGGTGTACAATGTGTTGCTTTGATATATATTGTCATTTGATTTCTATTGTAGCAACATTTATTATATTACATAATTATAATACAATATTGTTTTCTATATTCATTATATTGTGCATTAGATGACTATGGCTTACTTACTGCTCATTGCAAATTTGTACCATTAAACAACATAAATTTTTATCTCCCATCATTTTGTAGCCACCATTTTACTTTTTTTTTTAAGTTAAAATTTTTAGATTCTACATATAAGTGATATCATATAATACTTATCTTTGTCTGCCTGTCTTATCTCACTTAGCGTAATGTGTTCAAGGTCCATCCATGTTTCAAATAGGATATTTTTCTTTCTCTTGGCTGAATAATGTTCCATTGTGTATATATCACATCTTTTTTTATCCATTCTTCTGTTGATGGGAATTTAGGTTGTTTTCATATCTTGGCTATTATGAATAATGCTGCAATAAACATGGGAGTGCATATATCTTGTTGAAATACTGTTTTCACTTCCTTTGGGCATATACTTAGTGGTGGAATTTCTGGGTCATATGGTAGATCTATTTTTAAGTTTTAAGGGAAGTCGATGGTGTTTTCCATAGTGGTTGGACCATTGACATGTCATTAACAGTGTATAAGTGTTCCCTTTTCACCACATCCTCACCAGCACCTATTGCCACTTCTTGTGATTTTGATGAGAGACATTCTAATGGGTGTGAGATGATATCTCATTGTGGTTTTGATTTGCATTTCCCTAATGACTAATAATGTTGACTATCTTTTCATATGCCTGTTGGCCATTTTGATATCTTATTCAGAAAAATATCTACTTAGTTCTGCTACCCATTTTTAACTGGATTTTTGGGTCTGTTTTTAAGTTGTATCAGTTCTTTGTATATTTTAAATATTAACTTCTTATCAGATATATGATTTACAAACTTTTTTTTCCCATTCTTTAGGTTGCCTTTTCACTTGATTAATTGTTCCTTTTGAGGTGCGGAAGCTTTTGATAGTCCCATTTGCTGATTTTGCTTTTGTTGATTTTGCTTCTGGCATCATGCCAAAATTACCATTGTCAAGATCAATATTGAGGAACCTCATCTCTAAGTTTTCTTCCAGGAGTTTTATGGCATCCAGTCTTATGTTTAAGTCTTGATCTACTTTGAGTTAATTTTTGTGAGATGATCTTAATTTTTTTCCATCGAGTATAATGTTAGCTGTGGGTTTCTTGTATATGGCCTTTATGATGCTGAAGTGTGTTCCTTCCATATCTAATCTGTCAAGGGATTTTATTATGAAACAATGTTTTATTTTGTCAAATGTTTTTTCTACATCTATTGAGATGATCATGACATTTTAATCTTTTATTTAATTGATGTGATGTATTACACTTAATTGATTTGCATATGTTGAACCATCCTTGCATTCCAGGGACAAATCTCACTTGGTAGGTGTATAATCTTTTCAATGTGTTCTTGACTTTTATTTGCTAATAGTTTGTTGAGAATTCTTGCATCTGTATTCATCAGGATACTGTCTATCCTTATCTGGTTTTGGTATCAAGATAATGCTGGCCTTGTAATATTAATTTGCAAGTGTTTCCTATATTTTGGAAGAGTTTAAAGAGTATTAGTGTTAATTCTTCTTTAAGTGTTTGGTAGAATTCACCAGTGAAACATCTGGTCCTGAAGTTTCCTTTCTTTCAGATAACTTATTCTGCCTTTAATCTGATCTTGTCTATTTTCTTTCTTTCTTTCTTTCTTTCTTTAATATGAAATTTATTGTCAAATTGGTTTCCATACCCAGTGCTCATCCAAAAATGTGCCCTCCTCAATGCCCATCACACACTTTCTTTTCTTTCTTTTAAAGAACCCTGAGATGAAGAGGGCTGTCAGCATGGAACCGGATGTGGGGCTCCACCCTATGACCCTGGGGTCATGACCTGAGCCAAAATCAAGAGCTGGATGCTCAATTAACTGAGCCACCCAGGAGCCCCTGATCTTACCTATTTTCAATGCTTTCTAATGCATTATTATGTCATTTATTGATTTCTTCAGCTCCAGAATTTTTTAAATGATTTTAATCTTCTTGGTAAAGTATTCCTTCTGTACATCAATTTTACTCCTGAGTTCATTGAATTGTTTTTTTGAGTTTTCTTGTAGCTTACTGAATGTCTTCATAATAGCTATTTTGAATCCTCTATCAGTTAGGTTGTGATATTCTGTATCTCTGAGTTCAGTTGCTGGATAATTGTCATTTTCTTTTCATGATACTGTATTATAATGATTTTTTAATAGTTTCTGATGAAATGTGCCTCTGCCTCCACATGTGAAATAGCAAGTACCTTTCATTATTGAGGTAAAGTTTTGTTTGCTTTGATTCTAGTTGAACAGGTTGGCAATTAGAAGTCTTTGTTTTGTTCTCCAGCAGGTGGCGCTACAGAATAAATTTTTGGTTTCTTTTACAGGAACTGAGCCTTATATTTAGGAGAGAGCGGGTAAAACAAACAAAAAAAGCTGGCGGCAGACCTGGGGCAGTGTGCCAAGCATCTGGGGCTTTGGGTGTGCCCAAAGCTTAGTAAGAGGATCCTGGGGAGGTCCTGAATGGACCTCTTGCTGAACTTACCGAGCAGATAGCAGGAAATGTGTTCTTTCAGATCTTTGTCATCCTTCTTTCCTCAGTCCCCCGCCCCCAATAGAGGTTTCTCCCCAGGAATCTGGGTGCAGCTGAGTGGAACCCTCTAGCTATAGTCTGTGGGGCCAGGCAGACTCCCACTCATCACTTTCACCCTTCATTCCTTTGCCAGAGGGGTCATCAGTGTCACTGATGCCATTGCCACTGCTGGTGCCACCACTGTGAATCAAAGGATTCACTCCACCATGATGCCATGATGCCTCTCTTCTTTAATTTGTCTTTTAAATCCTGTAGAAAATAAAAAGTGGAGCTACAAACCAAAATTACAATAATATGACAAGTTACTATTTAGTGTGTTGTATTTATTTCAACGTAAAGGACTCCTTTTGGCATTTCTTGAAGAGAAGGTCTAGTGATAATGACCTTTCTCAACACTTGTTTATTTGGGCATGCCTTAATTTCTCCCTCATGTCTGAAGGAAAGTTTTGGTGGATATAGAATTCTTGGCTCACAGGTTTGTTTATTTATCTTTTCCCAGCTCTTTAAATATATCATCCTACTACCCTCTGGCCTTGAAAATTTGTAATGGAAAATTGATATAACATTGAGAATACATTGTTTATCATGAGTCATTTCTCTTTTCCTGCTTGCAAAATTCTCTGTGTCTTTTGACAGTTTGATTATGTGTCTCAATGTGGGCAACTTCAGATTACTTTGAATTTGGTCAGCTTCTTAGATTTGTAGAATCATGTCTTTCATCACATTTTGGAAGTTTTGGCTTTTGTTTTTTAAAGAATAATATTTATGCCCCCTTCTTGCTTTTTTCCCTTTCTGGGGTTCTTTTTATGTATATGTTGATCTGCTTAATGGTGTTCCATAAATCCTTAATTTCTGCTCACTTTTTAAAACATTCTCTTTTCTGTCTGCTCCTCATTCTTGATAATTTCAATTACTGTATCTTCAAATTTGCTGATTCTCTATTTGCCTCCTTAAATCTGCCATTGAAGCCCTCTAGTGATTTTTTTATTTCAACTATTGCACTTTTCATCATCTCCAGAATTTCTACTTGGTTTCTTCTTATAATCTCTCTTTCTGTTGATATTGTAATTTGTTTATATATTATTTTCATGATTTCCTTCCATTATTTCTGTTTTTGTTAAGCTCCTTAGGCATATGTAATAGTTGTTTTAAAGCTTTTGTGTCTTTTCCTTTCCTATCATTTGTTCTTTTTTTTTTCTCAATTGTCGAAGGCTGTAATAGTCCATTTGTTTTGAGTCTTTTCCAAACTACCTTTGTAGACTATTCCTTTTCAAGTGTGATAACTGAAATCTTCCTTCTTTAGCTTGGTTCCAGTGATGTTTTGACAGAGATTTCCTTGAACACTATGAGCTGAAATAAGCAAACAAAAACATGGTAAATCCTTGAAAGAGAGAACAACTACATCTCTCAGTATTTGCAGATAGGCTCTCTGCTAAGCGCTTTTTCCCCTTTAGATAAGCCTTCTCCGAGCCTAGAGATCAGCCCCAGGTGAAAGCTTAAGGCTTTCTCAGGTCTTTTCTGAGTATCCCTCTTTTCTCATATGTGTCTCTATACCTTGCTGTTTTTGAATGTCCTAATTTCCTAAAGAGTCTTACCCAGCTTTGTCTCTCGGCCTTTGATGGTCTCTTGTATGTCTCTATCTATAATCTTTTGCCCAAGGAGTGTGTATTTGTAATTCCCTTACTGCTTTTTCTACCAGCATTCTGAATTCTGCAGGACAGAGATGAGCACCGCATATCAGTCTTTTAGGTATCCTGTAGTCCTGGTGCAACAGATAAACAGTAATTTATAAATAAGCTTTTCTTTGCTTCTTCTGGTCTGAGGTAGGTGAGGGGAAGCTGGGTCCTGCTAATGAAGACCAAGACTGCTTTCAATCCAGGGAGGGAGTAGGGTAAAGTTGAATAAAAAAAAAATCACAAAACTTTTCTACCATTTTGAAAACATTTCCTGACTCATCCAATTGGGAATTTGCTTAGTTTCTCTAAACCTTTTACTGTTCTACAGAGTTCAGATGAAGTTGGATCAGATGGTTTCAAATTTATTTTTTCTTTCTTTTGATGTTCCTCTTGGAGCTATGAGAGCTTGGGGCTTCTGAGTCTGCCACTTTGCTGATGTCCCACCTGTGAACATATTTTAAAATAATTAAAATTCTGTGATTGAAAGACTGTTGAGGGGGACCTGGGTGGCTCAGTCAGTTAAGCATCCAGCTCTTGATTTAGGCCCAGGTCATGATCTCACTCACGGTTTGTGAGATCAAGCCCTGTGTCAGGCTCCCTGCTGACAGCGTGGAGCCTGTTTAGGATTCTCTCTCTCTCCCTTTCTTTTGACCTCTCCCCTGCTTGCACTTTCTTTATCTCTCAAGATAAATGAATAAACTTAAAAAAAGACTGTTGAAATAAGAATTAACTGTATGCTTTTTAAAGAGACACACTTTAAACATAACAAATGAGATGTTTAAAGTAAAAAGATGACAAAATACATACCACGTAAACATTAAGAAAGTTGGAATGGCTATATTAATATCAAAATACATTAATGACAAGAATATTACCAAATTTAAGGTGGGATATTATAAATGATAAGAGGGCCAGTTCTTTAAGATGACACAATAATCCTAAATATATGGAAACAATAATATATTTTCAAAATATATGAAGCACAAATTGACAGAACCAAAAGCAGAAATATGCAAATACACTATCATAATGAAAGTCACACACACCCCTCTCTCAATAACTGATAAAGCAGACACTAGGCATAAGTACATATGATACAAATAACCTGAGTAACAAATTTGGTCTAATTAACATGTATAAAGCATTTCATCCAACAACTGTAGAATAAATTTCAAGAACTGTGTCAAATATGAAGGTTTTTAGATTTTGTCCTACTTGTATGCTAACAAGATTGTTTTGCACCATTTCATGGTTGCTAGTGAAGGCAAGAGACTCCTGGGTCTGAGACAAGGAACTTTATTACTCACAGTACCACAGACATCCAGAGCTTCAGGTTGGCATCAGTTTCTTTTGCTTCCCAACTCCTACTGGGGTGATGCAGTCTGGCCCAGGTGAATGTCATACATGTAGTGGGTTTGCATTACAGCTGAGAAGCCTTGAAAAGTCTTTATTCACAGGGTGAAAGCAAACATGCCCAACTTTTGCCCCAGAGGGACACATTATCTTTATTATAGTGGGCAGCAAACTAACCTGCCCTTTGCTCCAGATAGGCACATTATCTCCATCTTCAAAGGCTGTTTCCTATTTAAGCATCCTTAAAAAGATTAAAAAAGGCCATCAGTATTTCTGCTCACAAGACACACAGAACATGAGTGATCCATGGAATATTGTCTCCTATCAATAAACACTCTGTTTAAGTGCACATGAAACACTTACTGAAATAGATCATACGCTGGGCCATTGCAAGTCTGAATAAAGCCTAAAGGACTGAAACCATACAGAGTTTTTTCTCTGACCACAATGATATTAAAATCAAAATAAAAAGTAAAACACTTAGAAAAATCACAAAATATTTGGAAATTAGGCAGCACACTTCTTTTGTGTGTGTGTGTGTTATTTTTTTCAAATTTTTATTTAAATTCTAGTTAGTTAACATATAGTGTAATATTGGTTTCAGGAGTAGAACCCAGTGATTCATTACTTACATCACATACATACATACAACACCCAGTGCTCATCAGAACAAGTGCCCTCTTTAATACACACACTCATTTAGCCCACACCTCACCCACCTCTTCCATCAATGCTCATTTTGTTTTCTATCTTTAAGAGTCTCTCAAAGTTTGTTTCCTTCTTTTTTCCCTCCTTCCCATATGTTCATATGTTTTGCTTAAATTCCACATATGAGTGAAATCAACACACTTCTAAATAAATTGTCAATCAAAGAAGAAATCACATGGGAATTAGATACTTCTTTGAACAAAAAGAAGTAGTAACCTGGGTGGCTTAGTTAGTTAAGGATCCAACTCTTGATAGGGGCTTAGGTCTTGATCTCATGGCCATGAGATAGAGCTCCACATGGGGCTCCACTCAGTGTGGAGCCTGCTCCCAAGCAGGGAGAGGATTTTCTTTCTCCCTCTATCTCAGCTCCCCCCCTGCTTTCAGTCTGTCTTTCAAAATAAACTTAAAAAAAGGAAATGCAGTATACAATATATTGGTGGGGTTATAAAGATGTATGTTTATTGCTCTAAGTGTATATATAAGAATGGAAGACAGCTTTAAATTCAATGATCTGAGGTTTCACCTCACGAAGTTATAAAGCAGAAGAAATAATGAAACACAAAGAAGTTAGAAGAAAATAATGAATTTAAGAGAAGAATAGAAAATAGGTAAATAGATAAAATCAACAAGGCCAAAGTTGATTCTTTGACAAGATTAATAAAACTGATAAAATCTGCCATAAAAAACAACTCCAGGCTTAGATAAGGAAAGACTTTATTTGAAAAGATTATTGCAAAAGGGGAAATGGAATATTGCAATAAGAAGAATGACCATGAAATTTGCAAGTGTCTCAGAGGTTAAGCAGAGAAGACTTTTCTTTTATAGTGAGGAGTAAACAAGGCTAGAAAGAACTGGTGTGTAAGAGTGAACAGGATGAAAGGTGGAGTAATTGGACAATAGTTCAGAGGATGTTTTACCTTAAGGTCAGCCTACTCTTGCAAAGGGCCATTAAGGAGAAGTTGTATGATGGCTCAGGGTGAGGATTAAAATGCAGGGGATTCAGGGAAGGAGAGAAGCTTAACTGAAATTTAACAAGCATTTTGTTCAGTTAATCAATGGGGGCAAGATTGCTTAGTCATTTGTAAAGCAAAGATTGGAGATTTGAAGGATATGTGAGAAGCATCTGTAAATTTTATCTGAGTCATATGGGGAAAAATGCTTCTTTGCAGTAAGCTTCCCAAAAAAGGGTTGGGAGATTTCTTAATTTTATTTTAATTTTTTTGATGTTTATTTATTTTTGACAGAGAGAGAGAGAGAGAGAGAGCACGAGCGGGGGAGGGGCAGAGAGAGAGAGGGAGGCACAGAATCCGAAGCAGGCTCCAGGCTTTGAGCTATCAGCACAGAGCCGGACGCGGGTGCTTGAACTCACAGACCGTGAGATCATGACCTGAGCTGAAGTTAGAAGCCCAACCGACTGAGCCACCCAGGCGCCCCAGGGTTGGCGGATTTCTTAATGGTCGCTGCTTTCTAAGAGCACAAAACTCAGGTTAAATTTAGCATCATCAATTTATAGGAATGTTGATCAAGTAAAAACAGAGTAAAGGGGTTTACAACATCAAGAATAAAAAAGAGGGTATCACTACAGATACCTACAGACTTTTAGGGATTTTTTTCTTTGATTCTAATTTATGTTTTTTAAATGCATAGATGTATATCCTTTTATCTTTTAAAATGATTTTTAATTTAATTTTTAATTTAATTTTTAAGTGATTTTTAATAGGTAACATAATGTTATATTAGTTTCAGGTGTGCAACATAATGATTCAACAATTTTATGTGTTTCTCAGTGCTTATCACTGAGGCCCCTTTATTTCACTCATCTCCCTACCAACCTCCCCTCTGGCAACTACCAGTTTCTTCTCTATATTTAAGACTCTGTTTTTTCATTTGTCTTTTGTTTTCTTTGTTTATTTGTTTGTTCTTAAATTCCACATATGACTAAAATCATATGAGATGTACTATTACTATTAACAACTTCATGCTAATAATTTGACAATTTAAAGGAAATAGATTTCTTGAAAGATACATTTTTTTTAAACTAACACAAGAAAAAATAGAAAATCTGAATTGTACAGTAAATGTCAACAAAAGTCATACTTTAATACCTTTACAGTTTTTAAAACTCCAGGCCCAGATGGTTTTATTGGTGAATCTTTCCTAACATTCTAGGAAGAAAAAAAAAAAACCCAGTTGTTTTTTCCCCAGAGATAAAATAAAGGGAAACAACTCCCAATTTCTTTTATGGGGTCAGCATAAGCTTAATGCCAAAATCTGGCAAGGACTTTAGGAGGGGGAGAGAGAGAGAGAGAGAGAGAGAGAGACAGGAAGGAGGAGAAAAAAGAGAAAATGAGAACAGGTAAAGAAAGAAAAAAGGAAGAAATTATAGAGTAATGGATAAAAATGCAAAAATCCTAACAAAATATGAGCAAATCAGATTGACCAATATTTAAGATGGGTAATAAAACATGACCAAGTGAGGTTTATTCTAGGAATGTCAGGTTGGTTTAACATCTCTAATTCTATATACTTCACTACATTAATGAAACATAGGAAATAAACCATATGATCATTTTAAAAGATTTAGAAAACACAGTTTATAAAAGTCAACACCTATTTATGATAAGTCCTCTCAGCAAAGTATGAGTAGAAAAGAACTTTCTGAATTTGATGGAGTATCTATGACATATCTACAGCTAACATAATTCTTAATGGTAAAACATTGAATGATTTTTCTTTTAGATTAGAAGCTATGTAAGTATGCCTAATCTTATAACTTTTATTCAATATCATACTGGAGGTTCTAGACAGTGAAATAAAGTAAGAAATAAAGTACATACAAACTGGAAAGGGAAAAAGTAAAGCTGCCTTTTTTCTCAGATGACATGTCAAAAATCAGTTGTTTCTTGTATACTAGCACAAGTTCTTGTATACTAGCACAAGCAACTGGAAAATGAAACAGAAAAATGCCACTTATAATAGCATTAAAAAACAGCAGACAACTAGGAATAAATTTAATAAAAGATATGCAAGATGTCTTCACTAAAAACTATAAAACATTACTGAAAAAGTTGACCTAGAGAATTGTAATATGTTTAATTATAAAAGACTCAATATTATTAAGATGGCAATTCTTTACAAATGGATCTGTAGGTTAAGTGCAATCTCGGTCAAAATCCCAGGAAACAAAATTATATTTGACAAGCTGAATCTAAAATTTACATTAAGGACTTAGAATCGCCAAGAAAATTTTAATGAAGAACAAAATTGGTGTTCTTAAACTACCTGAATTTTAGACTTACAAGGAAGCTGCAGAAATTAGGACATTTTAGTCCTAAATCTTAAAATAATGGGGGAGGGGAAGGAAAAAAAAAAAAGAGGTTAGAAAGGGAGGGAGCCAAAACATGAGACTCTTAAAAACTGAGAACAAACTGAGGGTTGATGGGGGGTGGGAGGGAGGGGAGGGTGGGTGATGGGTATGGAGGAGGGCATCTGTTGGGATGAACACTGGGTGTTGTATGGAAACCAATTTGACAATAAATTTCATATTAAAAAAATAAAATAAAATCAGTGCAACAGAATAGAGACCAGAAATAGATACACAAATATACAATAAATTGATATTCAGCAAAGCCACCAAAGCAATTCAGTGCAGGCAAGGAAAGATTTTTTTCAATAAATAGTGATAGTACAACTGAATATGCATGAGGAAAAACCTAAGTGAGCCTTAATCCCTTTCTCAAACCATACACAAAATTAATAAAAACCTCAATGTGAAAGGTAAAACTATAAGACTTCTAGAACAAAACCTAGAAAAATATATTCATAAACGTGGGGCAAGCAAACATTTTTTTTTTAAACAGAACACGGAGGCACTAACCATGAAAGAAAAATGGGTAAATTGAATTCCATAAAAATTAATGATGTCTTCTCATTAAAAGATACCATTAAGAGAGTGAAAATGTAAGCCACAGACCTGGGGGAAATGTTTGCAATACATATATATGATGAAGGACTCATATATAATATATATAATCAACTCTTATAAATAAATAAGAAAAATGTAATATAATGTAAATTGAAATGGGGAAAAGTCTTCACCAGGCACCTCAGAAAAGAAGGTATTAGAATGGTCAATAGTATATGAAAAGGTGCTCATTCTCATTAGTCATGGGAAATATAAAACAAAACAACAGAAAAAAACAAGCCCACAGTGAAATACTATCATAATCTACTTTCCTGGCTAAAATAAAGATGTAGAACAGCTGAAATTCTCATGCAGCACTGAAGGGATATAAAATAATTACAATCACCATTGTTTGGTTGTTTTTGATAATGTTAAACATGCATCTACTCTATGATTCAGCATTTCTAATATTAGATTTTTTTTCTAAATGTTTTATTTATTTTTGAGAGAGCACAGATGGGGGAAGAGTGTGGGGGGGATAGAGGATCTGAAGTGGGCTCTGCACTGACAGAAGCAAGCCCGAGGCGGGGCTTGAAATTATGAACCGAGAGATCATGACCTGAGCCACGGTTGGACGCTCAACAGACCGAGCCACCCAGGTGCTGCCAATATTAAATTTATAGCTGGGAGAAATGAGTGTCTATGTCCGCAAAAAAACATGTACAAGAACTTTTGTAGTAGCTTTTCACAGTAACCCCAAGCAGGAAATAAAAATTTCTGCCTACAGGTCATACGAACTGTGGTGTATATTCATCTGGTGGAATACCATTCATCAATGAAATTACTCATACGTGCAATAATGGATAAATATCCAAAATTTTGTTTGGAGTGAATGAATGAAGACAAAGGGGACAATGTACTGTATGATTCCACTGGCATTTGAAAATGGCAAAATGTATCTAGAGTGACAAAATCAGAGCAGCAACTACCTGAGAAGGGGATGGAGGAAGGGTGGTTAGAAAAGACTCAGGGGGATTGCCTATGTTGATGGAAGTGTTCTCAGTCTTAATCTGATGATGTTCACATGAGTGTATGCATTTCTCAAAATTTATCTGGCTGAACACTTATTAAGATTTGTTCCTTTACTGATGTCAATTATACCTCCATAAAATATTAGCATAAAAAAGTCCACCAGGGACAATCTCACTGGCTTATGCCCATGAGGATGATGACCTTGGGCAAACCCCAGTTGAGTGGCTCCTGGCAGGGAGGTTCCTTACCAATCTCTACAGGGAATTCAGGTGTATTCTGAGGAAACCAACCCAGGAAGAACATCCTCCATCCATAGTAAAGGAGGGCCTGATGGAGGGGAATCAGGAGCATTGTGAGTGATGTTTGGCAGTCAGAAAGTCCTTAGGGATCATTTTGAGCACAACCACCCCAAACACTGCAATATCTAATTTTAATCACCCAATTATTTTTATTTTAAAAAATCCACTTGCCACTAAAAAATCAAAACCAATGCTCAACACACCTCAAACAACAAAGCACTCTACACTATGAGGGTAAGCTCACTTTGCTAAATTGCTGAATCCATTCTACTAATCCTGAACCTTTTCAGAGCAGGACTACATGTACTGTCTTCTTAAACTGCATTTCTATATACTAAGAACAAATTAGTTGAAAAAGAAATAAAGAAAATAATCACATTTACAATAGCATCAAAACAGTAAAATACTTACGAATAAATTTAATCCAGGAAGTGAAAGATCTATACCCTGAAAAATGTAAGACATACATGAAAGAAACTAAAGAAAGCAAAAATAAATGGAAAAATATTCCATGTTCATGGATTAGAAGAATTAATATTGTTAAAATGTCTATACTATTCAAAGTCATTTATAGATTTAATATACTCCTTATCAAGGTTCTAATGACATTCTCACAGAAATAGAAAAAAAAAATCCTAAAATTCCTAATCCTAAATTCCTAAAAATCCTAAAATCTCCATAGAACCACAAAAAGATCCTGAATAGCTACAGCAATCTTGAGAAAGAACAGCAAAGTTGGAGGCAGCAAATTTCCTGATTTTAAATGATATTACAAAGCCATATTAATCAAAACAGTATGGTACTGGCATGAAAACAGACACTTAGGCCAATGAAACAGAATCCAGGTCCAAGAAATAAAGCCATACATATATGGTCAGCTAATATTTCACAAGATAGCTAAGAATACTCAACGGAAAAAGGACAGTATTGTCAATATGTGGTGTTGGGAAAACTAGCTATTCACATACAAAAGAATGAAAATGGACCCCTATCTTACACCACTCATAAAAATAAACTCAAAATGGATTAAAGACTTAAGTATAAGTCTTTAAAACTCCTAGAAGAAAATATAGAGTAAAACCTCCTTGACATTCATCTTGGCAATAATTTTATGGATATGATCCCCAAAGCACAAGCAACAGAAGCAAAAATAAACAAGTGGAACTATGTCATACTGAAAGACTTATGCACCACAAAAGAAATGATCAACAAGATAAAAAGGAAATATATGGTATGGGAGAAAGTATTTGCAACTCACATATCTGATAAGTGGCTAATATCCAAAATATGTAAGGAATTCACACAACTCAAAAGTAAATAAACAAACAATCCAATTTAAAAATGCACAAAAGACCTGAATGGACATTTTTCTAAAGAAAATATTCAAATGGTCAAGAGGTAGAAGAAAACACACTTAACATAAATAATCATCAGGGAAAGGAGAGTCAAAACCACAGTAAGATACCATCTTACACCTGTCAGAATGGCTATTATCAAAAAGACAAGAGATACTAAGTGTGGGCAAGGATGTGGAGAAAAGTGAACCCTCATGCGCTGTGGGTGGGACTGTGAATTGGTGAAACCACTGTGGAAAACAGAATGGTGGTTCCTAAAAAAATTAAAAATAGAATTACCATATGATACAACAATTCCACATCTGGGTATATATATTTGAAGGAAATGAAATCACTATCTTGAAGAGATATCTGCACCCTTGTATTCATAGCAGCATTATTTACAATAGCCAAGACAAGGAAACATGTTAAGTGCCCATTGATGGATGAATGGATAAAGGAGACATGGTCTCTCTCTCTGTCTCTCTGTCATCTCTCTGTCATCTCTCTCTCTCTCTCTCTCTCTCTCTCTATATATATATATATATACAGCCTTAAAAAACCTTCTTTTTAAGGTTAAGTGATATTCCATTGTACATACATACATATAATGGAATATCACTTAACCTTAAAAAGAAGGAAATGTTGCCATTTGGAACATGGGCATTAGGGGCATTATGCTAAGTGAAATAAGTCAGGCAGATTGGTGGTTGCCGGGGTGGTGGTTGGAGGAGAAGGTAATGAGTGAAGGTGGTCAAAGGGTACAAATTTACAGTTTCATGCTGGATTAGATTTGGGGATGTAATATACATACAGCATGGTGACTATAGTTAAAAACACTGTATTGTATATTTGAAAGTTGCTGAGAGCAAATCGTAAAAGTTCTCACCAAAAAAGTGTGTGTTAACTAACTTTTGTGGTGATAATTTCACAATACACATGTATCAACTCACTGCAGTATACATCTCAAACTTACACTGTGTTATATGTCAATTATATCTCAATAAAGCTGGAAACAACCATTTAATAACCCTGGGAAGGGGGTGGGGCCTGCTATCTCCCATGTAGCAGATCCAGATCCAGATGTTTAGAGAGTGCTGGACCAGCCAGTAGATGGTTGGCTCCACACCAAGGTCTTTGCTTATAGAATAATCTTAAAGATGAGGCTAAAACCTGTTGTAGTGTAAATGCCTGAGAATTACCTTTTTATATTGTAACGTGAGTGCCTGACATTAAACTTTTGATTGCCGAAACATCCATGTCAAAGACCTTCATCTTGAATAAACATATTGCCAGCTATATGACTTCAGGCTACCCCACAAAGTTCCCTTTTTAGTAAGCCCTGGCTTACAGTGATAACTGACCCCGTGAGTGACCCTGCTTTTCCTTTCCTACACCATAATTCCCACTGTTATGTTTTAAATTCACCAATAAAAGTGAACCCCTGGGTCCCTAGGCAGCACACCATCAACATCAGGTCCATACTCCATGCCCCCTCCCTCCTCTCTACCCAAAACCAAAACCTTGCTGTGTGGCCCTGCTGTGTGCTTTAAACCCTCCAGGACCTGCGAATAAAAAACCTTGTTTTTTCAAAGCTCCTTGCATTTTGAAATCATAATAAGAGTTACAAGTGCTGGTCCAGCGTCAACATGGGCTCCAGTCCAGGATATGCCTGTCAGGGCTCACCACAGGTAGCAAGGGTGCAGACAAGTGCCCTAGACATTCCCGGCTGATAGCATCACTATGGCCAGGCTGAGGCTGACCCGGAATATGGAAACAATGAACATGTTGCCAATCTTTTCAGTTTTGAGGTGTTTGCTCCTTTTTAAGGGGGGGGGGTCTGGATTTGATTGTGTTTCGGGATCAATGTTTGTGTTGAGACTGTATTTGTCACCTGGCACTGTCAACACTGCGTGATTTACTGTGATAATGACACCGAGTAGGTGAGGGCTGGTTCCAAATAAGGGAAGCCTGACAGCAGGCCACCAGGGGTGGTGGATGACATTGTATTCTGCCCAAGTCCGAAAGCAGGATGAAGTTCTCCAGGGACATAAAACAGGATTAAAGTCTATATAAGTCCCCAGGCAGAGTCTCAGATGTGGCATGTCAGGGACATTAGAGATCTTTTCATGCAACATTTCCATTTTATAGACAGGGAATTTGAGGTACAATTTAGGGAAGAAACTTGCTCTGTCAGGACCCTCAAGAAGCACAGGATGCCTTGGTGGCCAGAAGCAGTGAGACGCCAACCCAGTAGGGGGATGTGACTGTCTTGATAGCCTAGAGTTGATCCTACACATGATAGTCCAAAATGGACAGTGGCAGAAGCAGGGGCTAGGTGTAGATGCAGATTGGAGTCCATCCGGAGGGTGGTTCATCCTTCTTGGATGTTGAGTGTGGGGAGTGGGTGTGTACAGGGAACAAGGGTCCCTGCAAGGATGACTGTGTTTGCTGATAGGGTGAGCTTCCTGTCTAGGGTGGGCTGTGTCCTTGCTCTAGAGTGCCCCAGATGGCTCAGTCTAAAGACGGCAGGTGGAAACAGGAGAGGTGGTGATTCCAGAGGGGCAACCTTGACCAACAGCCACAGGTGGGTCAAGGGAACCCAGGGGATCTAAGGAGAAGAAAGGATGAGATGCTTTTGTGTCCTTGGATTGCGACATTTATGATGACTGTTCATGCTGCCTATAATCAAGTACCCATTCTGTAGGGGGCTATGCATAGTATCAGAATTACATATAATAGAGTTTCAGAGCAAGTGGGCACCAGAGGAGGAGCCATGGGAGATAAGTAGAAGTGAGGCAGGAATGACCTAGGTCTGATTGCAGTAGTTAATGATATGGAAATGGTGGGGTTCAAAGCAAACTATCAAGAAAGAACTTTTGAGACATTTTTGGTGCAAAAAGGGAGTTTTATTAAAGGATGGGAACATAACCCATGGGTAGAAAGAGCTACTCTGGGATTGTGTGTGGGTGCTGATTATATACCTTCAGGTTGGGAGGGGGTTAGGGATAGTGTTAAATCTCTAAGGAATTTGGAAGCAAGGTTTCTAGGACCTTGAGGGGACTAGCTATTGTTATGAAAAGGTCATTTACTACTGTCTAATAAAATCTTAGTCATGTGACCCTGCAGATGTATATCAGTAGGCTATAAGCTAGGAGGATGATTGCTGACATATATCTTGGGGGATAAAGAAAAAGGAAGTTTCCAAAGGAATTTTTATATGCTAAAGAAGACTTACAGGATCCTGGAGGTCCAGATAATGTTAAGTTAAGATTGTCTTTTGCTCTTAGCAAAGTATTAACATTGAGACAGTTGAGTTCCTACAGGAAGGTCACTCTATTTGTCTCAAGGACTTATCAATGGGTTGTAAGTTGTAAGAAAATGTAATTTTTTCTTTTGCCTTTGTTCCCTATATCAGTTAACAAATTGGGTGATAGAACCTGGGTTCTGGTGATGAGGCGGAGGGACTCCCAGCATTTCTGGTTTCTGAGTTCATGTGGATGATGATGCCCTTCCCTGAGTGTGGTGTATAATGATGGGTAAGATGGTGACTCGGGCTTGGGTGTACCTGTGGGGATTGTGTGCAAGTGGCCATGGCATATACAGGTGTGGGGCTGTTTGCTCCAGGCCCACTGGAAAAATCATCAGCCAGTGATTGAAGTCAGATGGGCAGAAAAGCACTTAGGCTAGTGTCACTCACACAGGGACTGCAGAGGAAAGCTGTGTGTATCCTAACCCTCAAGAATGTGTAATCCTGGGGTCAGAGAGCCTGCTGCTTTGGGGAGAGTGGGACCTATCCGTTCTGCTTATTGGCATTTATCTGGCAAAAGGAAGAAGGAAAAACAAAGAAGGGAGACCCCTTTCTAAGCAGCATATCACTTCTTGTCTCATTCCATTGGTGGTGTAGGAGATCAGAATATGCCACCCCAGAATGTAACTTTATGGTACCATGATTCTTTTGAGCTGATTCTTTTGAGAAATTGTAGATATAGAAGCTCTGCAAACAAGAGTAGAAGTTACCCTTTTGTAAGGGAAGTTTACATTTATGCAGGAAATCTCCATTTGGAAGGGTGTCTCCCTCTCTGTACTGGGAGGAGAAGTTTGACTACAAATCACCAGAGAATCTTACCAATGTAGAAGGCAGTGACAAAAATCTGTGAAAACAAACCTTACTCTTGGTTACCCTGATTTTCCTGGTCTTCCAATTATTGGCCTTCTACCCTCAACACTTTTTCTTGTTTGATTTTAGCTGAAGATGGTATTTAAGCCTGAATTCTGAGCCACCTCTTAGAGAGTATTAATTTTTCCTTGAGTATTTCCCATGTATGAGAGATTAAACTTCTGTGTTTTTTTTTCTCATTGATTTGTCTTTTCTTATAAGAGCCTGAATGGGAGCAGGTTTTGCTACCCCCAAGATAAGCTTTTTGGCATAAGGATTATTTTGAGCTCAAGGCAATCAAACCCAACAGATTCAGGAAAAGCCTTTTATCTACTCAACTACCTAAATCTGCTTTGGAAAGGGAGTCTGTACCAGGAAGAGAGCTATTGCCAGAGATACTTTTTAACCTAAGGAATTTATCTGCATAATAGGGCGAACATTTGTTTTCTAAACATCTCCCCTGACTTTCTGAATGGCCTTCCTTCCTGTGGACCCCCCAGGCCCTTACCCCTCTCCTTAGCTTAGGTTGTTATATAACCTCAATCACCTGCCCATCTTTTGGGTCTCATGTTTTTATGGGGCTCCCATACATATGAAATTTATTTGCCCTTCCATTAATCTGTCTCATATCAATTTAATTATTAGACCAGCTGACAAACCTATAAGGGAAGAAGGGAAATATTTTCCCTCCTCCACAGGCCCCAGCTGAGAGAACTTAGAAGGGTAGAAGGAAAATTATTTTCCACCCCTACAGTGAGAGGAAGACACATGCTCCAGCTAGATGCATGAGTCTGAGTTATGCAGTTCTATCTGGGTGACTCTTTCCAGCTGTGTCTCAGTTTCTGTGGAAGGGACTGCTGCCCCTTTGCTGCCTCAGATACCCATGTTGTGGTGTCAGTGCATTTGCACGCTGACACATTGCTGAAAGGTGTGGAAGCTCTGTTTTTCTCACTTTTTCACTTCATTTCCCTCCTCTCACACCTACCCCTCCAGCTTCCTCCCTTTGCTTCTCAGACCTCATGCTCAAGGAAGGGAAAGTCTTAATGCCTTGCTTGTTATTAATCAGTTCTATCAATTAATTATATTAAAAGTACCTGCTGTGTAGTAGGTACTGTGTTTATTGAGCCTGTAGTACAAACAGAGCACTTAATAACATTCTTTTTTTTATAAAAATGGAATTGTCCCAATGGTCCTGTAAGGTGGGCATTATTTTCTTCATTCTACTGTTGAGTACAGGCTCCCTAAAATGTCACCAACATAACTTATTTATAAGACAAATGAGTTTATTGCTTGCTGGGGTAAGGGAAATCCTGCCTTGACAGTTGAGGCTTGATGTCTCAGAGGAGAAAGGGTGATACTTACTGAGATTTGAAATCTGGTTTAAGGAGGGTCTTAATCAGGGACTTGGTTAGGTTTGTGTAAGTGAGACAGGGAAGTCAAAAGGACCTTAGGAGAGAAAAGCTGTTTTGTTTTTGTTTTTTCTTTGCTTCTTTTCCAGCTTCTATTCTTGCTTGGACTTGTACCCCCCACCCCACTCTACACATGCCCCCAAATACAAATAGTGTATGTCTTCCTTGTAAGAGACAGCAGTTAATGATTTCTCTAGAAGAGATAACATCTAAGGAAAGACTGGGTGAGAATTGATGTGCTTTCGATGGGAGGTGCAAGAGTGAATGTTCAAGAAAGAATTCTTGAGATGTTTTCAGTGCAAAAAGGTGGTTTTATTTTATGTTAATTTTTTGAATGTTTATTCATTTTTGAGAGAGAGAGAGAGAGAGAATGAGTGAGGGAAGGCAGAGAGAGAGGGAGACACAGGATCTGAGGCAGGCTCCAGGCTCTGAGCTGTCAGCACAGAGCCTGATGTGAGGCTCAAATCCACAAGCCCTGAGATCATGGCCTGAGCCCAAGTTGGTTGCTTAATGGACTGAGCCACCCAGGTGCCTCCAGAAAGATGATTTGTTAAAGCACAGGGACAGGACTCATGGGCAGAAAGAACTGCACTGGGATTGTGAGGAGCAACTGGTCATATACTTTTAAGTTGGGGGAGAGTGTAGAGACAAAGAAGTTTCCAAAAAGATTTTCATATGTTAAAGAAGACTTACAGGATCCTGGAGGTCTATTATCACACTAAGGTTGCTTTTGCCTTTAGCAAAACATTAAGACAGTTGGTAATTCCTGGAGGAATGTCGTGCTCTGCCTGTCTCAAGTATTTGTCAATAAGCTACAAGTTTTAAGGAAATTTAATTTTATGTGCATTTCCTTTTGCCTTCGTTCTCCTCATCAAGAATGAATGGATGAAGCTATCATAGGTATATTGCAGACCACCAGTGCTAGACATCTCAACACCAAGACCCTTGACTTCATGGAATAAGTAACTTATGATGAATACCTGGACCTATTCTTCTTCTGACCAGTTCCTGGATGTCTGACAGGACATGTGCACCAGAGCACAATCATCCATAGATGATGTCAGAAATCTAGTCAGAAACCCCTAGACTCCGAATAAAGATGAGGCTCACACTCTTTTCCTTTATGAGTCTCCTGGACTGTCCATCTATATCTCTTTCTATACCTTCAATAAACTCTGCTTTCACTTCTTACTGGCTCACGTTTGATTTCCATCCTGCATGAAGTCAAGGATCCTCTTGGTTGGTCCTATGGGATCCCCCTCTGGGTCCTCAGACCTGGCCTGCCTGCATCATGATATAACAAGGATCATGATATAATAATTAGAATTGGTGTGCACTGTATGGAGAAGACGTTGGGGGCAAAGCCTTCAAAGAGTGTTATCACATAATACCATTTTCTGCTTTCTATTGAAGAATCGATCTTTTATCTTTCTGGAAAAGAGTTTCCTGGAACAACAAAGTTATGGAAATGAAGGAATGGAATAGTAAAGACATGTTAATGTGGACAAAAAGTGGTGTGGAGTGTTTCTCCTCTCACCACGTGGAGGGAATTGATCCCATGCAGGAGAGACCAAAATCTGGGTAGGGTAGTTGATATGTTTGTAAATTAACACTTACAGTTTTCCATTTGTAAGGGTGTCTCCTTCTTTATATTGGGGAAGGGAAGGATGACTAAATCATAAGGAACTCTTATTGAGGTGCCTGGTGGCTCAGTCGGTTAAGCCTCTGGCTCTTGATTTTGGCTCAGGTCATGATCTCAGAGTCATGATCTCAGGGTTCTGAGATCAAGCCCTTCATTGGACTCTACGATGGGCATGGAACCTGCTTAAAGATTCTCTCTCCCTCTTCCTGTGCCCCTCCCCCCTTAAAAAAAGAAACTCTCATCAACAAGAAGGCACTGACTTGAATCTGCATAACAAACCTTACTTTTGTTTGCATACTTTTTTTTGGAAACTTCCTATAACTGGCCTTCCCTCCCCCCACCCCCACCTCCCCTCCCTCCACCTTCACCTCCCCTCCATACCCCAACACTTTCTTTGGTCTTTAGCTGAAGATTCTTTTTAAGATTATTTATTTTATTTGAGAGAGATAGAGAGAGAGAGAGAGAGAGAGAGATTGAGAATCCCAAGCAGGATCCCCACTGCCAGCGCAGAGTCCATTTTAGGGCTTGAGCTCACGAACCGTGAGATCATGACCTGAGCCAAAATCAAGAGTCAGATGCTTAACCAACTGAGCCACCTAGGTGCCCCTGGCTGAATATGATTTTTAAGGTGGTGACTTGGGCCATCTCAGGGAATCACTCAGTTCTCCTGCTTAGCTCCCATGCATCATGAAATATCCAAGTTAATAAACTTATGTTTGTTTTTCTCTTGTTAACCTGTCTTTTACTACAAGAAGTCTCAGCCAAGAACTCAAAAGTGTAGAGGGAAATACCCTACAGAATTAAGATTTCAAGTAATATGGAATGAGGACCTCAAATAAAATTCAACAGTTTTGAGTAAAAGGTGTGCCATTTGGGTTTTTGAGACCAGAGGCACAACTTTAGGTTGACAGGATCTAGTGGAGATCATGTGGACAATTTTAGGATTGCTGGAGGAGGTTGGCACTGGTATCATGTAGTCTATTATGGATGCATCCTAATCGGAGGAGCTGGGTCATTCAAAAACTACAAGAGATTGACCAGGATATCTGGGAGGGGACCCAATCAAGGCATGTCAGGGACAGAGGAAAGAAATGAGAATGCTGGATAGTAGAAGTGAAGGTGAAGGGAATCTGTGACAGCTGCCCTGAGATATCTGAAGGGTTTACCCATAACAGGGAGCCTAGATCATTCTGTCTTACTGTAAAGCATATAACTAGAATGGATGGGCAGATATTCAGGGAAGCAGATGTTTGCTAACGAGAAAGAAAATCCACAGTCATCCAACAATGGGGCAGCTGCCTCCTGAAGAATGAATTCGTCATCACCCTAGGGATGCACCAGACACTGAGGGGCCATCTCATCAGTATGTGACAGAAGGGGCTCTGCTGGACTCTGAGGTCCCTTCCAACTGTGAAACTGTGGTTTGTCAATATTTCTAGGTTCAGGTTTTTGTCGTTGTTGTTGTTGTTTTTGGAGTTAAATAAAAACTTACTTCCTAGAAGCCTGAAAAACTCAGGTATAACTTTGAGAAAAATGAAAGTACTTTCTAAAGGCTCCTTTGATTTCTCTTTGAAATGTTAAAATATGATGTAAGCCTCTTGGCTTTGGAACTCACATCTATTCAATTCCTTCTACAGGTGATAAAAAGCATCCAGCCTGGAGCAAAGATGTGTGAAAAGAGATTAGGCAGTGTGTGAAAACACTTCCCATCAGCCATTTGACGACTTTTTTTTGAAATGCTAATGTCAGTCCTATAGAGCTGTTACCTTGGTGTTCACACCTATTCACTCTACATCCAGGTAAATAAAGCATCCCCTGGTGAACACAGAAGTGTGAAGCCAAACTGGGGCAAACTGTGAAAATCCTGGATTCAGTCCATCCCAAGGAAAGAAGGAAAATACAATTATTTTCCTTCTTTATCCAGTATCATTTATTTTTGTGAAAATTTTGAGCTTGAAGGACTGCAGGGGAGATAACTAACCACAGTTAATTGAGCACCTACTATAAAACCAGTGACAGTGTTTGGTGTAATTATATGTAAATATCCTCACAACCCTATATTTTATTTATTAAAAATTTTTTTTACATTTAATTACTTTTGAGAGACAGAGAGAGATGGAACACAGGTAGGGGAGGGGCAGAGAGAGAGGGAGACACAGAATCTGAAGCAGGCTCCAGGCTCTGAGCTGTCAGCACCGATCCCAATGTGGGGCTTGAACTTATGAACCATGAGATCATGACCTGAGCTGAAGTCAGACACTTAACTGACTGATCCACCCAGGTGCCCCCACAACCCTATATTTTAAATTTTACTAGTCCCATTGTGCCATATTTATAAATCACAGTTGATATAGGTTAAATAATTTGCTTCGAAGACATACAGTTTATAAGGAATACAGCAGAGATGCTGACATAAAAAATTGAACATCAGTCACCCCAAATCTCAAAGACCTATTATATTTATTAGGGAAGTAATGGTAGCTATTGTAACAAAACGCCTTCAAATCTCAATAGCTTGTGACTCAAAACAGTATTAATTGGTCAGTTATGATGTGGTTGTTGGGTGGTTGATAAATGATCGGTTTGATGCAGTCTTTCAGGGGCCATGTTCCTCATGGTGCTACCATCTTTAAAATGTAGTCACCAACGTTACCACAGAAGAATAGAATGGAGTGGAGGTTTTCAATGGGCCAGGCCTGGCAGTGGTTTATACCACTTCAACCCTCACTCCCTTTATCTTACTTCAATCACATGCCCCAGTCTAGCTCTCAAGGGGCTCAGAAATGTAGTTACACTGTGTTCCCAGGACGAAAATAAAGGATTTTGGAATACCATATATGGTGAATATTTTCACTTTGTATGCTCAACAAGACATTGTGTTGCACTTATAGTAGGCACTCTAATATGTATTTTCAGACTCAATATATGAATGAATGAATTCATGAATGAATGATGACTCAACCCCATAGTAACAACAATCTCATTGTAGGTAAACCAAAAATCAAAGCTGGGTTTATTGGTTTATTGGGTTTATATCTTACAAGTGCCTCGATTTAGAAGATTATCCTTTTCTCTGTAGACTTGGTGTTGTCTAGTCAGGACAAAGGGATATGAGTTTAGGGGTCTTGGAAAAAGAGGCTGAAACTCACTCAAACTTCCCATAGAGTTTTGTTTGATGAACATGAGAAGGAGGGTCTGAGATTTGGAAATAGAGAAGGAGCCTGAGAGAATGAAGTTTCATGGAGGAGGTGACATTTGAAATAGGAATCAAGGGTCAGAGGGATTCTGCTGAGTGGGCACAGTGTACTCAGCAATGGTCCTGAGAGTAACAGGAAATGCCTCTTGGTCACAGAGAGATCATCTGTAGCCTTATTGAGGATATTGGACTTGGCTGTATGATGGGGGAAAGTTCCAGCAGCAGAGTGAGCAATCAGAGCTATACCTGGTAAGGACAGTGTCACCACAGTGGTTCAATGAGTCATTGGGAAGTTACTCTAGTTGATGCTGTGGGTGGAATGAGGCTCAGAAGCTGAATGCCAGACCAAGGACCAAACCTTCCTCTATAGCCCATCATGCAACCCCACCCCTTAAAGACTCAGTGAGGGTAGTGGTCCACACACTTGAGTATATGCCTGAATCAGCTGGATAGCTGATGGCTAAACTCAAATTTCTGGATCCTACTCTCAGAGTTTCTGATTCAGAGATCTGGGATAGGGGCTGAAAGTTTGTATTTATAATATGTTCCCAGGTGATAATGATGTTGTTGGTTCAGAGACATATTTTGAGAACCATTGGGAAAAAAATCAGCTTTGCTGAGAACCTAAAGACTCTTTGCAAACTTCTTTCGGTATCACAGGAGATGAGGTACTAAGTCTGGTTATTTGCACAATGCACATTTATGCACACATTTGTGTATTCAGGGGTGGCCACATGGTAGAGTGCCCTGAACAGAAAATTTTGGGGGGCCTGAAGCAACTCCGTGGTGTTCCATTGCTCTGGGTCTCCCAGGCTTTTCAATTCAGACAGAAGTACAAGTAACCTGCTTTTGGGTAGGCCAAGAGCCAGTAGGTAGCACAGCCTCTGAGAAGGTGATATGGTTAGGTATTGAGAAATAGTGATAGTATGAAGAGAGAGGGTGTTGAGGGGGAAGAACCATGCTATTAAGGACTGCTTTTTCTGACTTGTTACAAATTCCTAAGATTAAGTCCCTGAGGAGTGATGGATGGGGTGAGAAGGGAAGGGAATGGGAGGAATATAGGGAGGTAGGAAGAAAAGGAGGACATGGATTTAGCAAGAAGGGGAGGCCAAGGAGAAGGGGAAGATGAAGAGGAAGAAAGGAAAAGGAGAAAGGCAGAGAGAGGTTAAAGGGGAAGAGAAAGCTCAGGTCTTGGCCCATTGCAGCCATGTTTGTACCAGGTCTGAATCCCTGCTTTTCGTAACCACTTCAATTTAAAACAAATTAAAATAGTGGCTATTTCCTGCTATGTTCGAGGATTTTATATCTTTTCTTCATTAAAGTCTCATACAACCCTGCAAAGTAGTCTTTATTGCCTGCAATTTTATGGATGAGGAAACTGAAGCTCAGAGGGTTAAACTTTGGATTACCCTGTTGTTACCCTTGACCATGTGCATTTTCCCTCCCACCTCTCACCCACACCTGCGCTCTAACCCAGAGGGCAAGTGAGGACTGATGGGCAGCACCAAGGACAGCTGCTCTCAGCTGTGGGGAGGAGTAAGCTTCCTTTGCCTAGAAGTGGTGGGTGGGAGGAACTTATGCAGTTACTTGTCAGAGTAACTCCTTACTTGTCCACACCACACCTGGTTAAGTCAGGATTAGGATCCTGCATGTTACTCCAGTTTCACTGAGCCAGGAGCTTCCTTGATGTCCTGCATCTCTACCTCAAAAGAATGTCTCTTGGGCTCTTTGTAATCTGCCTTTCTATATCTGCTATTTCCCGAGATCCCAGACTCTCTTGAGATGCACATGAAGATGTGGCACTCAGATGCTCCAAGGAAGGCTTGTTGCCCAAGCCGCTATAAGTATTATTGTCATAAAGCCTTCAGCTGTCTTTAAGGATGCCCTCAGTTGCAGGATCACTTTGCCAATGACTGACTGAGGCAGGGGGATTAAGTCCCATGTATTTGGCTTCATGCAGAGCACTTCTGGTGGATCACTTCAGCTCTGAGAGCTTCACAGTGTTGACCTGCACTGCCTCCTGCCTTATCCCCTGCCCCACCTGCTTTTACCTCCACCCTTCCACAGGAGTAGATTCCAAAGGCAACCCTCTAGTAAACATTCTGAACCTTAGACTTTACCTCAGAGTTGGCTTCCTGGGGAACCCAAACTGCCATGTTCATCCGCTGCTTGCTGTCCGTCCCCCCACCCCACCATCTGACTCCTTATTTTAGAAAATCTGTATCCAAATTCAATCTTATCTCCTGCCACTTGTCTTCCCTTGTCTAATAACACTTAACCTTATACTTTATTTTTTCTGTTATTAGGAAAAAAGTGTTGGTAAGTCCCTTGGGCAGTTTCTGAGAGATGGTAACACTCACCCAATGTTTTCATTTCTAGGGTGTTATCTTGCAGACTTTTTCACATGCGTGTGAGATGACACCTGAGCGTAGTTATTAGCCACATTGTTGGCAATAGCAAAACAAGGGATATGAGTAAAATGTTCACCAATAGAGAAGACTCTACACAAATTATGATATTGATACATGTTTACAACACATCTCTAAAAGCAATGAGAATGCTCTTGAAGTACTAATTTCAAATGATCACCAAGATCATTTGATTGTTAGATGAAAAAAGTCAAGGTGCAGACCAGAGTATGCAGTCTATTGCTGTTTTTGTAGGAATATGTGCATGTACTTGTATAACTAAAACACATCTAAAGCTCTGCATTAGCAAGGGATAACTGGCTGCCTGTGGGGTGGGAACTGGGAGGTCTGGGGTACAGTGGTGGGAAGGAACACTTCTATGAGTTCTCTTTGTAATTACCTTTGAATTTTGAATATGTGGACTTTTACTATGTGGTTTATTAGCTTGTTCAAGAAATAAATCTAACCCACCCATAATAAACCACAGAGGCAATTAAGCTGTTTTTGAGAATGGCAGGGAATGAGTGTTTCTAGTTGCTTGCAGCTGCTGGGAGGTATGCTGGTGTGCTATTGAGAACTGTGGGTGTCTGAGCAAGCTCTGACATAGGGGAGCTTTGGAAGAGCTGGCTGAAAGAGTAGGTGAGGGTCCAGATCAGGGGCTGCTGAGACAGTGCTTGGCATGGGAGCAAGGGATGGTCAGGTGCACTCCCTCCCTCAGAGGATTGTGCTGACCTTGGCATGCACAGGGTTTTTATGCGCTGCTGTGGCAGCCCTGTAGCCCAGAACCATGTCTGGTCTGTGAATATGGGGAGAGCAGTCCTTTCTGCAGCAGACCCAGACTCCCAGGGCTCTTGCTACATAGATCATGAAGTGCATCTTCTCTCTTTTAATCTGAATGAATCACTGGTGTTCTTGGATGGTTGAGGAAGCGGGGAGAAGAGGGCCCAAGGGTGTGAAACTGGACATCTTGATGATCTGGCCATTAGCATTGTGGAACAATTTGTACACCCTTTGTGCTGGTGGCTGCCAGAGCTGTATATGCAGTCCAGGAGCTCTCTCTCCTGGGCTTTGTAATTATACATCCAGTCATGTATAGGATGGCTCTGTGTGGATGTTTCACAGAAGCTGCAATGTCAACATGCCTTGAACTGAGATCATCCTCTTCTCTACCTCACCTTGCCTCATCTGCTCCTCAGCTCATGTTCTTTTTTGGTAATGGTCAGAAATGGAGGGGTCATTACTGACTCCTCATTCTCTAGCACCTCAGCTTCATTTTACTAAACTGCAAAGCAGACTGTGTCACACCTCTGCCTTGAGCTGTTCTGGAGCTCTCTTGCCTGTGGGACATATTCCAAGCAACTTAGCATTTTGTGTAAGACCCTGAAACCTGCCCTCACCTGTGTCTCTCACTCCATCTCTGACACCTGCCCCTCCATTACCTGTACTCCTTCTGCTTGAGTTCCCACCCAAACTGCTGGCTCCTACTCACCTTCAAATACTCAGCTCAGAAACCACACCTCTGTGGATACTTCATGATCTCCTATCTGCATTACTGCCCCTTCCACGTGACCCCCTACTGCCACATACCTCTGCACAGCATTGGCCACCCCGTGGGTCATTGGCAGGATGCATGATGAGTTCATTTCTGAGTCCTCAGAGCCCAATAGTGTGCTGGACACCAGATACTTCTCAACATATTTAAGTGAATGAAGCAAATGATCCCTATCCTTGGGAAGAGACCAAGGTCTGCAGGGAAAGGGGCCCCCAAGACAACACAGTAAGCTGACGAGGAGCTTGAGTTAGACCTTGCATCACAAACCCAGCCCATATCCTGTAGGATGGGCTTTGTTTTGTGACTCACAGCATACAAGGGAGTAGAAATACTTGATAAAAGTACTTTATCAGGTTTTTTATGGTCTATTTTTTTCCCTTTCAGGTGGGCTGTTCCTGAGTTTTCCAAGCTTCCACTGCTATGAAATTGGGGAATAAAGTGCGTTTGAATTTACTGTGGTCCTTACCTTGAGAGAGTTTCCTCTCTCAACTTCACATTAAAAATAACAAGCTTCTAGTGTGGAGACTTAGAATCCTGTTTCCTGGCCAAATAAATTCTGTCATATTTCCGGGACCGATTTCACAACTAATTAAGGATTTATTATAGCTGCCCTCCTCCCACACACCCCTCTCTTGCTGACAGGACTGGCCACAAGGAGAAGGAAAGTGAGAAATTGTCTAAAAATAAAGCAAATCTGCAAGACCATACTTAAGAAAGCTGTAGGCATCCCTTTGGACTTGAATTGGAACAGATGGAATGTGGAGACAGGAGCTTCAAGTGATGCAGGGGAAGCAGAGCTCCCTCAAGTGTTCTTTCCCAAAGCCATCTGGATTCTCCACTGGTTCCAACCTCTCATCATCAGGGGTCATGGGCCCCCACCCGACAGGGAAGAGACAATCTGTTGAGTGGTCACATCTCTGCTGCTCCTCCACCTCATCAGCTAAGGCCAAATCTCCACAAGGGTCAGAGAGTTCAAGCTGGCCTATGGTAATTGGTGTTATGGTAGAGCTTCTGTCTTAGTTTGGACTGCCACAATGAAGTGCTCTAGACTTGGTAGTTTCAACAACAGAAATTTATTGCTCACAGTTCTGGAGGCTGGAAGTCTGAGTTCAGGGTGCTGGCATGGTCAGGTTCTGGCGAGGGCTCTCTTCCAAGCATGTAGGTGGTTGCCCACCTCCTCACTGTGCCCTCCCATGGCAGAGAGCAAGGGAGAGAGTGAGCAAGCCCTCTGGTGTCTCCTGCAAGGGCATGAAGCCCATCAGGAGGCTCCCACCCTTATGACCTCTTCTAACTCTACTGCTCTCAAGGCCCTATCTTCAAATACAGTCCCAATAGGAATTAGGACTTTAATACATGAATTATAGGGGAACATAATTCAGTCTACAGCAGGTTCCTCCTGGGGTTGGGGTTACTGACTGAGAAGAACAGAGAACTTACTGAGGGGCTGGGATGTTCTCTATCTTGTTCTGGGGGGTATATACCATGTGAAAAGCTTAACATTTTTGCTCTTACTTTTATGTAAATTATAGCTTGATTAAAGCAAAACCATGTGAGGAAAAAGTCTTGAATGACACTCCAAAAACAATTGATTCATGATCCACATGTCATGTAAACTTTTGAAGATCTATGAATGTCAAAAAACTAAATGTGTCTTTTAGCTGAGAGGCCTTATTACTGACAAAGAAAATTATTTGTTAATAGTCATATTGTTTAATATTTTAAGTATTTTACATCCTAACATGTTATTTTTTTGCATTACTGATTTAGGTGCATCTTAGGAAATTGGGTTCAGAATTGACATGTAACATGTAATTTCTATTTAAATACCCTCTTTACCTTACAAATTTCTTGTGTGAACTAGAATTCCATAGTATATGTAAAGAATCCAGTCCTGGCCTGGCATGTGGCAGGTGCTTAATAAATGACAGTGTTAATTTGTATTACAAACCCACAGTCAGGTGAATGGATAAAGATGTGTTAATTTGTATTACAAACCCACAGTCAGGTGAATGGATAAAGATAAAAGACACACACACACACACACACACACACACACACACACAATGGAATATTATTCAGCCATCAAGAAGGATGAAATCTTGCCATTTGCAATGGCATGCTAGAGAATATTATTCTAAGGGAAATAAGTCAGTCAGAGAAAGACAAATACCATACAATTTCACTTTTATGTGAAATTTAAGAACAAAACAGATGAACATAGGGGGTGGGGGAAAGAGAGGCAAACCAGAAAACATACTCTTTCCTATAGAGAACAAGCTGACAGTTGCTGGAGGGAGGTGGGTAGAGGTATGGGTTAAATGGGTGATTTAGGAGGGCACTTGTGATGAGTACCAGGTGTTGTATGTAAGTGATGAATCACTGAATTCTACTCCTGAAACTATTATTAGATTGTATGCTAACTAACTGGAATTTAAATAAAAACTTGAAAAAGAAAAACAAACAAAAAGGAAACCCATAGTCAGATGTGGGACCTGAGGGCTTGTGGGGAAGTGGGGGTGGTTAGAGGGGTGAGAGGGCAGAGTAGGATGCAGCTGAGGCCAAGCCCCAGCTGGATGGCTTTGTCAGTCATTTTTTTTTGTATATTTATTGGATGCCTGTAGTTAAATACCATTCTTGTGATTATAAGTGAGACATATCCAAAGAGAACAACACCATTTGCCCCCAGCTTTGAGTACTAATTACAAAAATAACACTATTGAGCACTTTTGTGCCCCAGGCACTGTGCTGAGGGCTTGAAGCACTTCCTCTTTCCATTCCCTTGTGGAGTAGATACTGTTATAGACCTGTTCCCAGACGAGGAAGCCAAAGCACAGAGTATCATCTACTTTCCCAGGTCACACAGATGGTATGTGGAACCCCAAGAGTTCAACTGTAGAGTGTGCACTTTTAAGAACTACTCTCTATTTTAAGAACTACTCCCCATATATAATACATAGCTAGTGAAGGGGAAAAATGCATAACAGAAAGAAAAGTACATGAAATTATATATTCTAATATATATTCCATCTGGCTATTTACTTAGCTGCTCTGAGACTACCTGGAAGGTTCAGGAATGCCAAACACCTGGGCTGTTGGATGCATCCCTGTTCTGCTCAGACCAGTCCCAAGAACACAGGAATTTCAATGTTAAACCAAGGAAGGTCCTGGAAGATTGGGACGAGTTGCTCACCCTGCCAACATCTTTTTCCCTCAACTCTCCCCAACAGCACCCAGAGTTCCACTGGTATCCGCCTCTCCCACAGACAGCTCTTGGGCTGAGCCTGAGTCATTAGTTCAGAGGGGAGCATGTGACTTCATCAGGTTTGACTGGAGGGAATCTGAGACCTGAGACATACAATACCAGACCAGCAGTGCTTTCTACCCACTGGACCTTGTGGAATAAGGACGTGATGTCTGAAGCAGAGGCAGATATAGTGCTACCATGAAGCTGAGGTCATAAGCATAAGTGGAGAGATCCATAGGAACTGGGTCCCTGATGACCTGGAGCCTCACTCAACCTTGAACCTACCCTACCCCAGACTCTCTCCTTGTAAGGATCTTAAGTCCTCTTTACTTTAAGCTTGTTTTGCTTAGGATTCCTCTTTCTTGTAACTGAAAGCATCCTAAGCAGTGGTCCTTCAAGTGCAGCTCCTGACTGGCAGCACCACAGCACCCAGACCTGAAAAACAAACTCTAGGGATACAGCCCAGCCATCTGGTTTTAACAAACCCTCTCCACGATTCTGATACCTGATAAAGTTGGAGATCCAGAAACCCAAATGTTTAGCTGGTGGCTCAGGGAACTCTACTGTGATGCAGGAAACCCTGGGGTGCAACTCCAGGAGCCATGATCATGTTCCTCCCCCCAGGTGGGAGCAGAACAGGGATGCATCCAACAGCCCAGCTGATGCACATTTTTGGCATCATTCTAAAATGGAATATTATTTAGCAAATAAGATGACAAAGTGGTATGCTCATTTCATTAAATAAAAATCAAAGACTTATAAAGTTATGTACATCTAATTGCAATTTTCATTAAGTCACATATTTATATGAGAAATTGTTACAAATATCAACTTATGATGCTGACAGGTATCACCAGTATATATTAGAATTTCATGTACTTTTCTTTCTGATTATGCAAACATGGAGGGTTGGTCACTCTTGATGCTGGCTCGGCCAGTAGCAGTGTCCACCAGTGGGGCAGCATCTGTACCTAAAGATCCAAATCTCCTTGAAGAACAACATTTTGATGGCTCTTGGGGACATCTGAAAGAGTTTGAGATGCATACGTCTCTTTTCCTGCTTGTGCAAATTCACATCTTCCTTTCCTGGCATTAACATACAAGGCTCAAGTCCATTTATTAACCACCAGCCCAAGCTCTCTGCAGGCAAGTTTGCAGCTGGGCCATGAGTATTTTTCATGAAATTTGTCATTGCAAAACTCCACTTAAACAGAGCTTAACCAGATTCATGAACTGAGATATGTGTTTCTTTACAGCAGAGTAGTAGGTGTGGAAACTCGATAGACCTGTGTTGGAATCCCAGTGGTGATACACTGTGTTACTGCCTTGGTCTCTATGAACTTGGTAACACATCTGAAGATGTGGGCTAATGATCCTCAACAGGGCAAATGTGAGCATGCAGTGAGATTGTGGATGAAGGCCTAGAGCAGATAGATGGGAACCTGGTAAATCCTCACTTACTCAGGGCCTTGGCCAGAGCTCTCTAAGTGTATGCTGGCTCATCAGCCCTGGTGAAGTATGTATTCAAGATGATGCAGGAAAGAAAATATTTATCTGTGTAAATATTCATGAGTGCATTACTGAGGGTGACTGGGAGTGGATGTAAAATGTATGTTCTACCTCATTAAGAACTTTTAACAATGATTTTCTTTCTTTCTCACACTAAAGCTAAAAATTAAGTCTATTCCACTTGTCAGAGAGCTCCTCACTGTAATGGGTATTAATGATGCCCACTGTGAGTCACAGTCCAGAATGATAAATGAGAATAGGAGGTAGGGGGATGGTGGAGGCAGGGGCAGCCCTATCAGGAGCTGCTGCTCCTGTGGTGAGGTGGGAGGAGTCTCCAGAAATATTCCTAGCTCTGAAAATCTGCTGTTCTCCTGGATCAGTGAGGTCTGGACTCTTTCTATCCATCAGGCCAACCTGGGGACATCTGGACTCCTACAGTGAATGGCCAGGATTTCCAGGGTAGGACTGCCCCAACACAAGGAGCATATTTAGAAGATAGAGCTAAAAGCCAATCAACATTCTTATGTCCCGAATGTGCCATTTTGCCCAAATTCACAATGTTGTATTATGATTAATTTGTGTTAGCCAGCTTCATGTTTCAGAGAAAGCCCATTTACCAAAGAAATCTATTCTGGATATAAAATGCCATTTTTTTTTTGAAATCCTAAAAAGAAGTTGTTCTAGGGACCTTGACCAAAGCACACTATTAGAGTTTCATTCATCTGGTGGGGGGTTCTGTGTTCTGTTCAGATAAGGACTGCAGGAGTGACAGAATTCTAAGATGATCCCTGATGAGTCATGTCCATGTATAAGCCCCTCCTTTTGACTATGTGTGGGGCCTGTGGATATGGTTTCACTCCCATTATCAGATTATATGATAAGACAAAGGTTAAAGTATTTCACAGAGGTAATCAAAAAGAAGATTATTTCAGGTGGGCCTGGCTCAGTTAGGTGAGTCCTTCAAAAGAGAGTCCAGAAGGTAGGGACAGAAGGGGTAGGACTCTCCTATTGTTCTTGAAGAAGCAAGCTGCTATGTGTGGAGTGGGCCATGTGGCAGGGAATGGCAGACAGCTTCTAGGACCCAGTAACCTCAGCCCTATAGCAGCAAAGAATGGAATTCTGCCAATGAGCTGGAAGAAGACCCCTAGCCTCAGATGAGAGGCAGCCCCAGACACCTTGAGTACAGCTTTGTAAAACCTTGAGCACAGGATCCACCTAATCCATGCCTCAGCTTAGGAACCACAGAAACTGTGAGAAAACAAATTTGTGTTGCTTTAAGCCATCTAGTTTGTGCACCATTGAAAATTCATATGGGACAAGAGAAGCAACCTTAAGTCATTGGAACATAATAGTAGCTGCCATTTATTTAGACCTTCCTACTCCATGGCAGACATTTTTATACATTATCTCATTTAGTCTTTGTAACAGTCCATGGAGTTAGGGGGGCCTCTGGGGAAATCCTCTATCTAGGACTGAGATTTCCTGACACCATATGGTGGTTTTTGTTTCCCCTGGGAATCAGGTGGAATCAGGAAAGAGTTGGTAAATCTTGCATACTGTGCTGAAGTTTGTTCTAGAGGCAGGAAAGAAGATGCACTTTGGGGGAAGATGTACCTGCCTTCAAATCCCATCTTTGCCATTTATTAACCAGGTGACCCAGGGTGGATCATATGACCATCTATAAAGTGTTTCCCAGTCTGACAACGAATGGAGTTTGTACAAAGGGTACAACCTACTTGTCAGCCTGACCCACTGTGTGCGGGTGCCTCTATTAGAAAAGTTCACAGAATTCTCTCATTTACTCCTGACAACAGCTCCATGAGCTGGATAAAATAATCCTGATGTTCTTATTTGAAAATGAGTTGCAGAGGAATTGAATGATTTGCTCAAGGTGAACCGCTGGTAAGTGATGGAGCTCAAATGGAGACAGGTCTGTGGGATCTTTCAGGGAAGCCTTCCTGAAGTCCGTTGCATCAGTCCGCCCTCATGTCAGGGTTTCCTGAGCTCCCAGCCTCCTGTCTCCATGGATTCTTCTAACCTCACCTGTCATCACTGGTGGAGCTGAGCCATCATCTTCAATCTCCTTTTGAAATGCCAAGAGAAAGCCCTGTGCTCAATGGCTTCATGTATCCCCCACCCTCTTTCCCTGACTGCTGCCTCTTACAGGAGTGAATCCTAGTGATGATGGGGCAATGGGATGATGTCTGTCTTTGGAGCCTATTCTTGGACCTGAGACTTAAAAGGGGCATAGTCAGCATGGTGGAAGTCCTGCTCACTCCTGTGTGGGGAGGGTTACCCCGCAGGCTTATAGGGGGAATTGGCGTGGGTTGTGAGGTGCTGTCAGCAGAAGCTTTGCTGCATCACCAGAATCCTAGCCCGTGTTTGAGAGTGAATCTCTTTCTGTGAGCTTTGCTCTGTCTGCTTATTTCCCCACTGACCCTCAGGATTTAGCAACTTCTCAAGCATCCAGCATCTCCTAGCTGTGCTCTGGGAAGCCAAGCCCAGCTTGGTGTGAAAGAAGGATGGAGTCTTCCATGGAAGGGGTGCCAGTGCTGGTGAAAACTGGAACCTGAGACCCCACAAAAGGGAGGCCAGGCGCCTTTTATGGTTGGCCCAGTAGTCCTCATCTTTGTGAGATCCTTCCCTTTCTTTTTCTAACAGAAAGATTTGATTGCCTCTTTGCAGTGCAATCAGTGATGTGGTTATTTTACACTAGACCCAAGAGCTCTAAAGTTTGATGGGAAAGTAAACTCCAGTTGCTTTGTATTCATAGCTGAGGGCTCAGGCAGGGCTACTCATACTTTCCTGGGAAAGGGCATTTTTTTTCTTCAGTAAGCTTGTGATTTAAGAAACATATCTGCCAGTATCTTAGCATCTGGGGGTGGTATCTAATGATTCCAGCTGGAGCCTCCTACTGTCTGTCCTGGTTCTTTTCTCCTGCTGGCTTGTGAGTGTGAAGGGAACACACTTCTTTTTTTTTTAAGTTTATTTATTTTGTGAGACAGAGACAGAGGGGGAGAGAAAGAGAGACAAAGAGAGAGTGAGCAGGGGAAGAGCAGAGAGAATGGGAGAGAGAGAATCCCAAGCAGGCTCCATGCTATCAGCACAGAGCCCAACATGGGGCTCAAACTCATGAACTGTGGGATCATGACTTGAGCTGAAGTCGAGTCAGATGCTTAACCAACTGAGTCACTCCGGCACCCCTGGGGACACACTTCCTAATGAGGTCCTGAATACATCCTTGTTGGCCCACAGGACAGAGTTCAGTCTCCAGGGATTTGCATATCCAGCTGTTGTGAGCTGCTGTTGATAGGCTGCCACAGGGAAGGGGTAAACTCAGGAAAGACTGGCTGGTCTGTCAATGAGCGAAAGGGAATATAGAAATGCCAGAAACTCTTGGGCTTTCTGGGTTTGAAAATAAAACTATTGCTTATCCTCAGACTCTCCAGTTAAGAACAGGTTCTCAAAGTAAGCTATAGCCTTGGTAACATTTCCAAAGTTATTAAGATGGAACTTAGCTGGACAACGGACCCTAGAATGATTAAGAGCATGGTCTCACAGAAGCCTGATGCTTCCAAAGTCTAGAAAGCAAGGCATGCCTCAGAAAAGAGTTGTAGATAGGTTGCTGGTAAGCCATATGGAGGTAACTGGAATCAAACACATGGAAAATCTACATGCTTGAAAGAGCTGTGTTGACAAAAGTATGGCCAACCTGGAATAAAAGAGGTGGAGATTATTCAAGATGTGAAGGTCCTCTGGGTTCTCAGCTTTCCCCAGGCAGGAAGCAGGCTGAGAAACGGTTGAAGGATGTAAAGAGGCATCTTTTCCAAAGCTGTCAGCCTGTGAGAGCATGGAGGATGATGGAAAAGGAAGTGCCTTCTCCAAGGAAGCGCCTTGGATCCAGTGTGGATCCAAGAGTCATAAAAAAATGGTGAATGGAAAGCTATTCCCAGGGAACAAACCCAGGGCCTAATCAAAAGATAGTCCCTACTCTCAGGGTAGAAGGGCTGGCATTATTTACCTAGTAGAATTTTAAATTTCTGAGTTCGTCTCTGGAGGGAGAGGAGACATGTGGAAAGTTGTAGTCATGAGATCCTGGGCCTCCAGCCTCACGCTATGATTAGGGGAGGTTTTTGGTATGTCTTGGCAAAGGCATGGGTCCAGTTAGTATGTGCAAAGGAAGTGATAGGGCAGACCGTGTCAGTTTCAGTTATTATTCAGCAAATGTTTCCTCCCCACCCTCTTTTGCTAGAGTATATTTTCCAGCTCCATGGATGTATGCTGAGCTTGGCCATGGGGCAAGCATTGACCAATGGAATGTCAGCAGAAGACAGATGAGCGAAGTCTTGAGATGTGCTTGTGGTGTGGGGTATATGTCCTTTTGTCACCTTCATGCAGGAGCTTCCACTTGGTAGCTCCTGTGCCTTCTTGGAGCAGACCTGAGCCCAACCACATGGAGAAGTCAAACCCAACCAAACCTATCCCAGATCAGCCACCTTTCCCAACTACCCAGCAGACATGTGAGCAATAATAAATGAGTGTTGTTTTGGAGTGGTTTGTTATGCAGAAATGGCTAACTGATACATACACCTCCTTTCATAAGAGAACAGGTGGTAAATAATAGCCAAGGCACTGGCCTGTTTTCTTGGCTGGGTGAGAACAATAGTTGGACAGGCTCACAGAGTAGGATGTCAGAAAGAACCAAGGCCTTTGTACCTTCAGCAAGCATCTTTCTCTTTGGGGTTTTCATGTGGCATCTTGAGGTTCCAGTCTGAGACCCTGCAAGATGTTCCTGCAGAATAATGAGAAAGAAAAACTATGAAGGGGCCGTGGGTTCACATACATATCCTAACAGAATCATTTTCCTTAAATGAACATGGAATGTGACTTGTTCTTTTTCAATTATAGGAATAAAAAACATTCTCCTTTCTTGATCAGCTTTCTCAACTACAGGCGATGTTGTTAACTGTAAACTGCCTCACACAGTCTCTATGGACTGGCCCTATTACAGTACCATTAAAGCTGCAATCAGACAGTTATTGCCAGTGGTAGTTTTGAGCTGCTGAAGGGAGATTTAATTTATTTAAAAAAATCCCATGCACATCCAACAGATTTGTTGGACCTCAACTAATGTTCTTTTAACAAAAATTATAATTTTAAATACTCCTCAAAAAGTGGCTTCATTAAGTCTTATGCCAGTCCATATATTTAAGCAAAATTCCAGTTAAGTGAGTCTATTGTTTTCTGTTGTCTTAGATAATTATTCAGATGAAAGCTGATCTGTAAAACGGAGTTTACCAATTGCCTTGAAAAAGATATATTTTTCATTTCTTCCCCCAATCCGTCTGTCCCTGTGTGCCTTTGGCTTCTCCAATGAGGTTCTTGTGGGGTCATGAAAAAGTTTGCTCAGCTAAAAGTTAGTTTTTTTTAAGGGAGACTTTTTACAACATCACTGATCTCACTGCAGTATAATTTGCTCTCATGTGTGTGCCCTACTAGACTTGAGCCCCTCCAGGAGACAGATCACATGTTTGTGTCTGCACGTGGCACCTCAGATGCTACTCGGACCGATGGTCACTCAGTGGTTTCTGAATAGAATTGAATCACAGTGGTCAACCTCCCATGGCCTTTGATGAAAGAAAGGCCCTGATGGATAATTTCATCAAATTGGTGCAAATTCAAGCACAGTTATTACTGATTCTCGTTTGTCCCAATGAGGGTGAGCATTGGGGTGAAATGCACACGTGGCAAGCCTTGGCCATGGAAACGCAAGCAGAGACCGAGTAAACTGTCTGGTGAAGCCGTGGATGGTGGATAGAAAGATCGTGTTCTGGGCCTGCCAACTCAAGGCAGGATAGACTGTAAGAGCCAGCTTTTCCTGTGCCCCGAATGTCCTCACAATGTCCACTGGCCTGCTCACCTTTCCACTCTATGCCGTCCAACTCAGGTCCCTGCACTGAGCTGAGTAGGTTCCCAATTTTCTCAACCCCCCAACCTAGTCCTTCCCTGAGTCTTTATAGAACTCAAGTTAGGTCTTGATTAAACACTGTTTTAAAAGTCATTTAAATGCTGGCTTCGTATCCACCTTCTTCTGATCCAAATACACTATAGGAACTGTTTCTGGGAATTTCCCTGCATCTTCTGTCAGTTGTCTGGGGAAGTGGGGTAGGCATGGGCCTTGGGATTGGACAAGAGGTGTTTGCCCTCAATCCTGCCACCTACTTGGCTCTCCATGGCGGCTAAGTGCTTGGCAGCTGGGACATTATGGGAAGGTCCTGAGTCAGACAGGCAGACAATCCATGGGTCTGGGGCAGCCCACACAAGGTGAGGTTGCCCAAATGCTGGCACTGCAGGAGCCTTGGGGCCCAGTGATGTGGCTCATGGGTGAGTGTTCCTATACACACTGAGGCTGGTGCGCAAAGCAGGTTGCCGTGGAGCCATGCCTGCCCATCCGATAAATGGAGTGCTCTCTGTGAACTGCCAGCCCATCCACCCACTGCTTCCTTATCTCAGGTGGGTCTCTGGGAGTAAACCAATAGGGTGAGGGTGGTGAGGGGTGGGAAGTGGTAAGCAAGAAATCCCCAAATGTTGCCTGAGCTTGACTCCATCATCCCTGTGCCCAGTGCCAAAATGGTGGTCAGGTGAGGCTCCACTGTGTACTTCTCAGGGCCCCGGTAGCCTCTTCTAGGAGGTGGCTGTGATTGACACAATGGCCATCCCCCCTTCCCTGCCAGCAACTAGGACAGGAGATGGTGCTCCCTTTCGGAGTTGAGCTGGCCCTCTGAGCACATCCCTCAGAGCCTGGCTGGGTGTTTGTGTAGCCCACAGGAGACAGGAAGAGCCTCTGGCCTCCTGGCCTCCTGCCTGCTAACACAGTTTGAAAGTGGGGAAGATGAGAGAGTGTATAAAAGGAAAGAAAAGACTTTGTGTAATAATTCAATGCCCTAACTCCACAATTAGCAGCCTTGTATGTTTGGGGGAATTAAGGAAGTAGCTTTGTCTTCTTATTGCCTTAGGTTAGGACTAAGAACTCGGGGCCTGCCTGGGGTCTGGCAGGTATATGAACAGGTGGGTGGGACTGCCCGAGAAAGCTAACATAGCTCCTTAGCTCTGGCTGCCAGTGCACCCTCAAATGTGGGCTCAGGAGGGCCTTGTATTCAGTGTTTTGAACAAAAAATGGAAAATCAAGATTTTAATGTGAAAGCAGAATTTTAAAATTTGACGATCAATTAAAAAATAGTCTGTGTCTGTGGTCTAATCAAAACCTGTCAGTTGGATTTGACTTTAGGTCTGCTGGTGTATTCTGTACAGACTGTTGCTCTTGGGGGAGGGTGTGTGTGTGTGTGTGTGTGTGAGGGAGAGAGACAGAGAGAGAGAGACAGAGACAGAAACAGAGAGAGAGAGAGAGAGAGAGAGAGAGAGAGAATGATTATTTACTCATACTCAGAAGAATACAGGGGAGTAGAGGCATATCTCAAACTGGCCTTGGTAGAGGGAGCTTAGAAGATCGGCTTTGAGTGCCAAGATCCACCCTGGCCTCTCCAGCCAGAGTCCCTAGTGTGTATCTCAGACTTGGGGTGTGGACAGTTGGAGTGGGAGGTGGGGCTCTGTGGACAGGGGCTGCAGTTTCCCCAAGTATGCGTGCTGGGGCCTGCAGCAGGCAGGAGGAGACCCCAGGGAAGGGCTTCCTTAGACAAGAGGACAGTAGTATGTGAGAAACTGCTCCCACCCCTGGCTTCCCTAAGGGAGGTGATCCTTAAAAGGGCTGGACAATCAGACCTGGGAGTATAAGATCCATCTCAGGGTTGTTGTGAGGAGTAAGTGTGATGAGGCAGGTGAGAGTGTCCCCCTTGGTCCACCTGCTGGACCATCCACCAGGCTCTGGGCGGGGGCTGGGATATGGAGCGGACCTCCAGGACCCCCCCACCCCCGCCCCCATCTAGGCTCAGTTTGGAGAGGACGATCTCCTGATGTGCACTTACCTTGGGAATGGAGCATTGTCAAGCTAACCTTGCCGTATGGGAGTGCTCACCCCTCAGTGATGTCTGGTCTTCAGTAAGACATGCAGCTGTAGAGTGTGCAGCACAGCCAGTGCCATTCTGTGACCAGGGGCAGGACACGGTTAGGGCAGGGAGGAGCATGTGCATGGTTGCCTGCAGCCTCTGGTGTAAGCGGCCACCATCTCAGCATGGGCAGCTCACTGACAGTGTGATGAGACAGTCTCAGCCTGCTGCCCACAGCTGCCTATCTGTCATGTCCATCCACCACATGGCCATGACACCGTGTCACGTGGCCACCACAGCCCATCACCACTAGTTCACATCCCTGCCCCTCCCAGCCAGGGAAAGAGCACATCTTAAGAGGAGGACCATCCATGGTGAGGGGGTGGGTGTTGGGCATGGTGGTCAAGAGTGTGGCTTTCAGGGTCACACAGATCCATCCTGTCCTTACTAGCTGTGTCACCTTGGGCAAGATACCAAATCCCTCTGGGTCCCAGTTTCCTCCTCTACCAAGAAGATATAGTAACTCCGGTCTCCCAGGGTCAGGTGGGTGAGCTGGGATCATGCACGTAGAGTGCAGGTTCTAGGAAAGTGCCTGCGAGGAGTCAGCTGTTGTCATTGGTGCCACTATTGCTAGTGATTATTCCCTCCCAAGTCACCCGCTTTGGGTGGCACAGTTGTCTGCTTCCTGGATCTGCCCCTTTCCCCTTTGTACACAATTGTTCAGGAGATGGGCACAGGGACAGAAGAAGAACCACCCAAACATGCATGCATCAGGGTAGAGCACCCTTCACATCAGAGGGGGTGAGTGTGGCTGGCAGCCCAAGACTTCTTGGAGGAAGGATGCAGATTTCTTGGTTGGTTAAGCTTAAGTTCCCTGACAGCATGTGTGGGTCCCTTGCCCTTTGTAAACCTGGGCTGGGCTCTGCCCCCTGAGCTTGCAGGGCCCTGGGCCCATGCTGGGTCACAGCAGTGAGGCTTGTGAGCAGTGTCCCACAGCATCTGCCAATATCAGCAGGTGGTGGGTGGAGCAAAAGGGCTACACTGCTGGACACTGGCTTGAGGTGCTTACATTCCCTTTTATGAATTCAGCTACAAACTTGCCAACCAGAGTATTTACCACTTGCTTTTCTCCTAAACATTTACATTCATTTTAAAATAAGGAGACTGATGGGGGCCTTGGGTACCGCCCTCCCTCTGCTGCAGGGGATCCATTTATTGCCAAAGATGTAGGCTGGTTGCCAAGTGCATGGGAGGACTTTGTTGATTTCAGGGAAGGCCCATTGACAGAGTCTCCTTGGGTCCTCAGAGTGAGGCCACTGTCCACCCAACAAAGAGATTGGATTGGCTCAGAGGGTGTGTGGGCAAGGGGCTCCCACCCTTTCCTGCCCTGTCCCTCGTTGACCAGATTGGGCCTCTTCTCTCCCAGCACAAATTAATGCTGCATCCTGGTAGAACATTCTGGAGTATACCACTTGCCTCTGTGGCCTGAGCCAAAGGTCTGTCACTAATAATGAGAATTTTAGGCTTCATAAGGCACAAAGGATAACCATGGTAAATTAGTGGACAAGATAATTTTGGTCAAGTGAGATCTCACCGTGATTTTCAATATTATTCTCCTGCTACCCTTCCCTTCCCCTGGCTCAACCCTGGTTGTATTTTTCAGGTTCTCCAGAGAGACAGAATTAATAGAATATATATATACCAATATAACTATCCATCCATCAATCAATATATCCATATAGAGATTGATTTATTGTAGGAATGGACTCACATGGTTATGGAGGCTGAGAAGCCCCACAAGCTACCATCTGCAACCTGGAGAACCAGGAGAATGTGGTATAGTTTTGTCTAAGTCCAAAGTTCTGAGAGCCAGGATCTCTGATGTCTGAGGGCAAGAAATATGGACACTCCAGTTCCAGGAGAGAGAGAGAGAGAGAGAGAGAGAGAGAGAAAATGAGAGAGAGAATACTCCCTTTTCTGGTTTTTGTTCCACTTGGGCCCCCAGTGGGTTGGATGATGGCTGCCCACATTGGTGAGGGTGTATCTCTTTACTAAGTCTACTGAATCAAATGTTACTCCTTTCTAGAAATACCCTCACAGACATACCTAGAAATAATTACTAGATATCTGGGTATCCATTAGCCTTGTCACGCTGACACATAAAACTAATTGTCATACTAGTGTTACCTCCTTTAAGATGGCTTCTTGATCTCTGTGTTGAGCAGGTGCATCTATTCTGTGCTCTGAAGTCATCTTGTGTTGGTCTTCATCATGGAGGGATCACATATTGGGAAATGTCAGCTTATGGACCTGTCTCAGGCTTCATAATGTCACCATCTCCCCAGGTCAAAGCCCTGTCCTAGTCACTCTGTGATGCCAATACTTACCCAGGGACTGGCACAGAGCGGGAGGGAGTGGGATGTCTGCCCACCTGCTGATCCTGCCCGGTGGTGGGGCAAGTACAATGCTATGCCCTTCCTTTCCATGAGTTAACCATCTACCCATAAAGTTGTTCAGCTATTTACTAAGCACAGCTGTGTTCCAGGCACTATGCTGAGCACTGAGCATGCAGTAGCCAATAGCTTTCATGAAACCTCCAGTCTAATCAGGGGATTCAGATTTCACACAAGCTAAGGAACAAAGGAATACATAATTACAAGTTGAGGTAAATATTACCAAGGAAAAGTAAATGGTCCCCATGAGAAAGAACAATTAAGGGAGAAAATAATTCTAATTTTTAAAATTATAACAAGTGTTGACAAACGTAGAGAAATTGGAACCTGTACACTGATGGTGGGAAGGGAGAATGGCACAGCCACCTTGGCAAACAATTTGTCTGTTCCTCACAAAGCTGAACATTGAGTTACCCTATGACCCCATAATGCCACTCCTAGGTATAAACTCAAGACAAATGAGAACATATGTCTACACAAAGACTTTTACATAAATGTTCATAGCAACATTGTTCATAGTAGCCAAAAAGGTGGAAACAATCCAAATGTCCATCAACTGGTAGGTGGATAGACAAATGTGGTCTATCCCCACATGGAGTCACTCAGTCATGAAAGGAATATTCCATACTTGCTACAACATAGATGCATTCAGAGATGATCCTTGAAAGCATTATGCTAAATCAAAGCAGCCAGACATAAAAGTCTACACATTGTGTAATTCCATTTGTTTGCAATTTCCAGAATGGGCAAATCCATAGGGACAGAAAGCACATTAATGGCTGCCCAGGGCTGAGATGGGCTGGGTAATGGGGGGTGAGTGTATGCTTAAACAGGGAATTCTTTTTAGTGTTATTTGAATGACATCGCAGTAAAAAATAATAATGAAATGCACACCCACGTTGCCACCATCCATGGTGAGAAATAGCAAGTTGCCAGTGGATGGTAAGACACACGGACATGGAAGTGATGGTCATACTCACAGATCCCTGGGAACAAGAGGCACAGCACAGTCTGCAAGTCCACATGGGGATGGGCTGGGTCAGTCAGAAGACCTCTAGAGGTAGCAAGGGGAAAATGTGAGCAAGAGCCTTTACTGTGGTTTCTGTGGGAAAGAACAGGTGAGGAGGGTAAGCAGTCTTAATACTGGGTATTTTAAAGATCTCAGTTGGCTCTGGGGCACTGGGGCTGAATCCACTTCTGGCATCTGACCCTAAGGTGATTAGGGCAGGTAGATAGTGGTCTGGGTGTGAGAACCCCACAAAGGAGGTGGCTGGGGGTGTGGGCTCTGGATGGCTTGGTTGGCATTTGAAAGGTGCACTACAGGTGTGTTGTTTGCTTGCTCTAAGAATTAGCTGGCCCAGGGAGGGACTGTTCCTCCAGAAGTCAGCAAGGCCTTGCATGTTGAAAAACTAGAAACACAGAAAAGGAAAGACATGGGTAATACCAGGGACAGAGTCCGACTGGCAGCTGTGGATACATATAGGGGCCTCTCTATTAAGTGTTTCAAGTGCATACAGCCACCTAATCTGTTTGGCCCCATATTCACACTGTCACCTGTGCCCAGCACCCTGTTTTCAGGCTTCTAGGAAGTGGAGGAGGGGCAGTCCCCAGGAGCAGTCAGTGAGGGGAGCTTCTTAACACTCTCACTGAGCTGCACCCTCGTCCCAAATGCAGAGGGCTCCAGCGCTGCTAGTGCCTGAGACATCTGAGCCCTGGCAAATGGGGTTGGGAACATGGTCAGCCATGCAAGGAAGAGCCCTTATCAGTGATATTGTTTACAATCACCCATGCAGGTAGGTAATATAATAACATCAGGTCGACTTTGAGTCAGCTGTAGTGTTCCACACACAGTGCACTCTCTCCCTGTGTGCAGCAGAGGCCGATGGCTCCCCCTGCAAGCCCTCCTTTGGGGCATCTCAGAAGTCTATGGGGCTCAGGGCTGGGTGTCCTTTTTCTCCATTGCTGGCTTCAGACCCGGTGTCTCAGGTATGCTAGTTCAGTTGCCTCTGTACCTCTGCTCTCCAGCTACCAAAGCTTAATTGCTATTGTCTTCTGTACTCTTTTTCCCATCCCTATAGGTTTATGATTAAAAAAAAATCTTCAGTGTAGTTTAAAAAATTTTTTTTAATGTTTATTTATTTTTGAGAGAGATAGAGCATGAGTGAGGGAGGGGTAGAGAGAGAGAGAGAGAGAGAGAGAGAGAGACAGAATCCGAAGCAGGCTCCAAGCTCTGAGCTGTCAGCACAGAGCCCTATGTGGGGCTTGAACTCACAAGCTGTGAGATCATGACTTGAGCCAAAGTTGTACACTCAACCGACTGAGCCACCTCTTCAGTGTAGTTTTAATGGAGTTTCAGGAAGGAGGAAACTTAGATAAATGCATTTAATCTTCCACCAGAAGCCAGGAGACCCTGTAGGAATGATTTCTTGTAAATATGCTCATATCTCTAATTCTTCTCCAGTGTATTCTAGAGCCACAGGACCTAAGCCACAAGGAATCCAGAACATGAAGATTTTTAATTTACAGCAGGTTAAGTTGATGATCTATCATCTAGAATCCTGAGTGATGTGCTCACTAGACAGGCAGGGAGTGGGGAGGTGGTTTATTGGGGGGAGGGATTTCCTGGAACCCCAGGTCATGGTCCCTTCTTACTGGTCCTCAGGAAGTCCTGCCAAATTCTCCTCCCCACCCTTACCCCCCCATTTCCATTCTTTACCATCAGCTGTGAATCAGATCATGTTGCTCCCCTGCTTGAAACCCTCCAGTGCCTTCCCATCTCACTCAAAAATCCAAGTGTTCCACCACAAACCACACAGCTTCTCATGATCTGGGTCCTGGATCCCCCCTACCGCTGCTCACCACCCCCATCTCCATCTTCCTCTCCTCACTATGCACCAGCCACGTTTGTACCTCTTCTCCCACCTCAGGGCTCCTGCACATTGTGTCCTTGACCTGGGGGTCTCTGCTCTATTTTTTCCTTTGGCTTGCAACCCCCACCGTCTGGTCACAGGTTGAAGCAGTGATTAGTGACCTCACAAGAGACATGGGAGGACTTTCTCTGTCTCTTCCAGGGTCAGAATACATGAGAAGACAGCCACCTGCACACCAGGAAGGGGCTGTCACCAGGCACTTCCGCTGGGACTTCCAGCTCCCAGAACTGAGAAATAAATGTTTGCCATTTAAGGCCCAGACCATGGTACTCTGTGATAGCAGCCTGAGGCCACTAAGATGGAAAGAAGCAGATTTTATACACACAGACCAGCAAGCTGAGATCCATCCTGCTTGAGGCTGTGCAGTGGCCAACTCAAACATTTTGGTTCATTTTGAGGGCTCTGAGTACAAAGAAGGAGGTGTGAGGTAAAGGTGGGGAGGAGGGACTGGCAGCCAGCAGGGCAATCAAAGGGCCCAATGGCATTTAGCAGACCCAGGTTAGTGTGTAGCCCAAGAGATTACGGTAAGAGTGGGCACCTTTATGCAGGAGCCACTCCAAGCCCTGGAGTCCCAGACTGGCTGGGTATAGTGTCTATTCCTTTAGAACTCTGGGGACAGGGTGGATAGGGCAGCAGGAATTGAGGGGCAGGATTTGAGGCAATACAATGAGGCATTGAGCAGGCAAAGACAAAATGCCTGTGACACAAATAAAGAGCAATGCCATACTTCAGCTATGTCTCAGGCCAAGGGCTTAGTTAACACAGCAGATGGAAAGCTTTCCCTAGCCTCATCCCTAACTTGACTGTGAGGCACAGGTTGGGTCTGGCCACTCAACACCCTGCCCCTTGCTCACAGCTGGATGTCCCAATCACCGCGGGACATAATTGATGTGTAGCAGTTTCTGTCCACCCCAAACCAGGGGTTCAAGTTTCTGTATTCAGGTATCTGTGCTCGCTGTTTCTTCTCTGACCCTTCTGTATGAACAATGACATCCATTTGTATGAATAGACCAAAGAATTCAAATAACTCATTAAATCAGTAGAAAACAGTCAGTGAAATTGATTCATTTATATTATTCATTTAGTCAAAAGTTGTTAATTGAACATCTGTGAGGCTTGGTTGGGGGGCTTGGGATGCAAGGTTGGGGCAGGAGGAAAGTTCTTGTGGCACAGAGACTGCATCCACACTCCACAGGGCAAACAGACAAAACCCCACCGACCCACCTTGATGCATTTCAGGGGTGATAAGTGCTGGAGCGGAAGGGAGCTGAGAAAGACTGTATTGCAGGAGGCTGCCCTGCTCTGGGCGCCCAGGGGAGGGATTCCTGGAGAAAAGAGGGGTTGAATGGAGTTCTCAGTGTTGGGTAGGAATTGCCCAGCTGAAGGGGGCAGAGAAGAAATGTGTGGTGAGGCAAATGGCACATCTGAGGAATTAAAAATAGCCCAGCATATTCAGAGCCGAGTGTAGCTCTTTGGCTGAGGCATCCAATAATATATCAATTATCAAGATAATATCAACAAATTCTTACTGTTATGGGCTGAGCCATATCCCATCCCTGAAAAATGCATATGTTGAAGCCCTAACTCCTAGTATCTCAGAATGCAACTGTAATATGGAGATAGGGTTTTTAAAAATGTAATTAAAATGATATCACTAGAGTGGGTCTTAATCCAATTGACTGGTGTCCTTATAAAAAGAGAGATTAGGGCGGCGCCTGGGTGACTTAGTCAGTTGAATGTCCTACTTCCAGCTCAGGTCGTGATTTCACAGTGAGCTAGAGCCCCACATTGGGCTCACTGCTATCGGCTCAGAGCCTGCTTCAGATCCTCTTTCCCTGTCTCTCTCTCTCTCTGCCCCTCCCCTGCTCTTGTGCTCTCTCTCTCAAAAATAAATAAACATTAAAAAAAAGAGTCCAAAAAAGAGGGATTAGGAGAGGGGAAAATGGGTAATGGGCATTGACGAGGGCTCTTGTTGGGATGAGCACTGGCTATTGCATGTAAACGATGAATCATGGTAATCTATCTCTGAAACCAAGAGCACACTGTATACACTGTATGTAAGCTAACTTGATAATAAATTTATACTAAAAAAAAAAAGAGGGATTGGGACACAGACACATATAGATGTAAGACTGTGTAGACGCAGAGAGAAGATGACCACCTACATGTCAAGGAGAGAGGCCTCAGAAAGAACCAGCCCTGGCAGCACCTTGATCTTGGACTTCCAATATCCGGAACAGTGAGGAAATAAATGGTTGTTTGAGTCATGCAGTGGTACTTTGTTATGACAGGCCGGGTAGACTAATATGCTTACTAAGTCCCAGGTGTTAGTCTAAGTCCTTTATACACAGGCACTTCTATCTCATGCCAGTCCTAGAAAGGAGGTCATCACTCTTCGCATTGTGCTGATGAGGATGTTGAGGAACGGGGTCAGAGCTGAAGTCATCCACACCCCAGAGCTTACTGACTGCATGAATGTGACCTTCCTGTTGGACATTCACCACTGACATGACTTTTCAACTGTAGCACCTTCTTTTCTTAAAAAAATTTAAATTTTTAAAATTTATTTTTGAGAGAGACACACAAAGTGCGAGTGGGGGAGGGGAAGAGAGAGAGGGAGGCACAGAATCTGAAGCAGGCTCCAGGCTCTGAGCTGTCAGCACAGAGCCTGATATAGGGCTTGAACTTGTGAACCATGAGATCACGACCTGAGCTGAAGTTGGACACTTAACTGAATAAGCCACACAGGCACCCCCAACTATAGGACCTTCTTGCCCAGGAAGATGAAGTTGCAAATAACTTTATGGTTTATTTCAGAAACTTTCTAAAAACCCATTTATCTGGGTAATAGACTCCTTGACTTTCTCTCAGAAGGGTAAGTGACCTCTTCTAAAAACATCGATTGTTTGGCCTCATCAACTGTATACATGTCAAGGATTGTTCCACATCCCCTCTCGCTCAGTCCACCAATCCTACTGAAGTGTGAATTTTGCCCAGTGCCAATTAGGGCCCCTGCATAGAAAGATCTACTTTGAACCAGGCCATCCAGACCTCATAAATATCCTACCCTTGCTTTTCCCCTTCTGACACTTGTCTGTGAGGCTGTGGCTCTCCTTATTGTAGGGAACAGCAAGCCTGGCTTGCTCGACCAACAGGTTATTTTGATCATCTCTCTGGGGAAATGACAGTCAGCAGGAGTTAAGTAACTTGTCACAGATCATGTGTGTTATGGACCAGGCTGGGACCCTTGTAATCTGGCTGCAGCGTCTGTGCTCCTAACTGCAGTGCCTGAGGGTCAGAGTCAGAGGGAATTTACAGTCTTTGAGTCCATCTGGGACTCTTCCTGGGAGGGCAGGCAGCCTCTTGGAGGCAGCTGCCCCATTGTTGGGGAGCCATGGTTGGAGGTGCTGTGGTACAGTAGAAGGAACAAGTGCTCTGGGTTAGCACAGACCCAACCCATTCATTGGCCAGCTGTGTGACTTTGAGCAGGTGACCGGACCTCTTTGAACTTCGAATTTCCCATCATCAAAATGGAGGTAATGGGCCACAGCTCACAGGATCATGGTGAAGATGCAAAGGGGCTAATTTTGGTCAAGTGCCTGGCGCATGGTAGCTGCCCAATAAACGACATATTCAGTACCACTTATGTATATGGAGTTGATGTTTGCTTCCCAGATTGCCTCCTCCCTCTCCTGCCATTCAGCTTGCTGTTTCAACAAGCATGGACTAGTCCCCTGAAATTAGAAAGTTCTAGGACTTTAAGCAAATCGCCCTTCCTGGAGTCATTTCATTCCTTTCTCTTTTGTCCTAAAGTCGGTGAGATTGGGGCAGTAACTCTGGAGAGAAGCACCATCTGAGCCCTTCTAGACCTCGGACTCTTTTTGTAGCTTAGAGATGGAAATGGACACTCCGGAAGAAGGGCGTGTGGCTCAGTGAAAAGAGCACTGGACAAAGAGCCAGGGGTCTTGTCTTGTTTGTTACCACCCAGCTGTGTGCTGACCCCTCCTCTACTTCTTGGTTTCTTTTTGGGGGGAATTTTGAAAACAAAATAAGGTCATGAGGATGATAGTGATGTAAAGCAGTGGGCAATGTGCAGGACACTGTTCCCGCAGCCAGCAGCAGGGAGGGGAAGCAGTGACCCATCTCTCCTGAGTGCCACAGCCTCTCCTTCTGGGGAGTGGCCCAGGAGGCTCGTCTCTTCTAGCAGATGTTATGTATTTGTAGAGCATGGGCTCAGTCTCCAGGAGTGTCTGGTGGTCTTCATTGCCACACAAGAATTTTAAAGGCTTTGTGGATTTCCTGAGGTAGAGACTATTGATCCCTAACTTCAAACAGATGTGAGGATATACTCTTTTCTGTTTAGGCGTCTCTTTCATGAAGGAGATGGGATCCCTACCAAACACTTGGTATCAGTTGATACCATAGGGTGCTAATGGCTTACTTCTGCCGGGATGCGCCCTACATTTTCATTTCTCAATAACCTGCCGCCTTTCTGTCAAGATTCTCTTCCTTCAAATGGTCTTTTTGGTGCCCCCTCCTGACCTCCCTGTGTGCAACTGTTTTATCCCAAAGTCAGGAGAGGAGGAGGGAAATTGGTACGGGGTTTTTGAAGGTGGATAGACCTGGGTTCAAATCTTGGCTCGTGAACAAACTGGGACACTTTTGGTTTTGTAACCTTCGGACCTTGACCTGAAATATGGCATTCTCTGTATCTTGTGCCTTCTGAGGGTGTATGCCAGTGCATGCCACCCACACATGTGAACACTGTGTAGTGTACCAGCTGATGGGAACAAAGCTGGGGCATGGCATTTGATGGGAGAATAGCCTTTTCTATAGGGTTATGTTGAAGGCCGGGAACGATTTAGATAATGCAGCTAGCACGGTTCCTGGCTATTGAAGGTGCTCAATAAGTGATTTTAAAAGAAGTGGGACAGTTGATTTAGAAGAGGAAATGACATGTTCAAGTGGAATTTTCCATTGCAGACCAAGCAGGGGCAGAAGAAAGGAAACATAGGAGATAGGGCCAGATTTCATTCTTACAAGAGTGTTGATAAAAACGACCACCTACAGAGGCACTAAGACTTCTGCGGTGGGAATGTGAGGGTGAAGGGCAAGATTTCTCCTTAGTCCTCAGCTTCCAGATTTTCTTTTCAGCTTCCAGACTGCATGGAAGAGTTTGGAATGCTCTTTGGAAAAGTTTGGAATGCTCTTTGGGAAAAAGATGTGCCTGAGTAAGTCACAACTTCGTTGAGTCTCAATTTCTTCATCTGGGAAGAGACAATTGTAAGGCTTACTCTGTGTTGGTACAGTAAAATGAGATAAAGTGACAAGCATGTGTGTAGAATAGAAATGAGAAAAGTGTCAGATGCTTTCCTCCTATCAGAGTCTCTGGCAGGTGTGTGGTGGAGCGAGGGCATACAGGAGATGTGTTTCCTTGAGGGAGAGGCTCAGTACAACCCCAGGTGGAAGGGAAGGAAGCACGTGTCAGATTTGGAAAACAACGACTAGAAGATTCAGCCAGGACTGTGATGGGAGGGGTGGCTGGTGACTGGGAGGGGAGAGTGGAGGGCAGCCTTGCTGGGAGTGTGGACTCTTGTCTAGGCTGCTCCAGACTGACCAGTCAGGCTCCGAAGTACCTAAGAGCACTGCCAGATTCTGGAAAAGGCTATGTACCATGATTCTCATACTCATCAGCAGGAACAGTGGTATACTCTGTAAACTGGTCAAGAGGAATGCCACCCTGGAGCCCTGCCAGTGAAACATCTCAGAAACCTGTGGATCCTGGGGGCATGTGCACAGGCCCCCAACCCTGCAACAGTGTTGTGGAGTAGCAACACTGTCCTACTTTCCCTCCCGGGTCATATGAGACCCACTTGCCCCATGTCCCCACCAGCACATGGCATTGTCAGTCTTAGAGGCCAGTGTGCCCTCTGATATCTCATTGTGGCTTTTGCTGGTGCTTTCTTCATGTGTAATGATGTTGAATATCTTTTCATGTACTTATTTGGCACTTGTATATCTTCCACAGTGAAATGTCTTCTTATGTCTTTTGCACATTTTCTAATTGGATTGTTTGACTTTTATTGTGAGTTTATATATTCTAGACACTCACCTTTTGTCAGATGTGTGGTTTGCACATCTTTCCTTCCAGTTTGTAGCTTGTCTTTTGTCTTCTTCACAGGGTCTTTAACAGGCGACAGTTTTCATTTTGACAAAGTTCAATTTATCAGTTTTTCTTCTCATGGATTGTGCTTTTGGTGTTATCTAAGAATTCTTCATCCAATCCCAGATTCTGAGGATTTCCCCCTATGTGTTACACTAAAGTTTTACAGTTTTATATTTTACATTCAACCCTATGATGCATTTTGAGTTCATGTTCTTAATAATGTGTGAGACTAGAGGCCAGGCTCATATTTGCCTATGGATGACCAATTACTCACACCATTTGTTGAAAAATACATAACACACACACACACACACACACACACACTCACAACTTCTGGCACCTATTTCTTTATTTACTTATGTTTAAATAGTTAAATTAAATTTTATTTTAACTCCAGTGCAGTTAACATACCATATTCTATTAGTTTCAGGTATACACCATAGTGATTCAGGAATTCTGTATATTAGTGCTCATCAGGATGAGTGCCCCCCCTTAATCCCCATCACCTATTTCACCCATCCCCCTGCCCACCTCCCGTCAGGTAACCATCAGTTTGTTCTCTATACTTAAGAGTCTATTCTTGGTTTGTCTTTTTTTCATTTTATCTCTTTGCTCATTTGTTTTGTTTTTCAAATTCCACATATGAGTGAAATCATGGTATTTATCTTCTTCTGGCTGACATTTTACTTAGCATAATACTCTAGTTCCATCCACGTTGTTGCAAATGGCAAAATTTCATTCTTTTTTATGGCCGAGTATGAAATATTAGTAAGCAAGTAACATTATCTGGACCTGGAGGCACTGGGTGTGGAGGTCCACTGAAGATGTCAAAGTACATGCAGCCTCTGTGGACTTCCTGTTGTATTCACCAAGGATCAAACAGTTGGTGCTGTGGACTCACAGCCTGAGCTGATGAAGTCACTCCTGCACCCCATCCCCCACACCAACCCAGTTCCTCCCACCCCAACACCCTTGAACTGGAGCCTCCAAGATGCCCCTTTCAGCAGGTGAAGGTTTTTCCTTACAAAGCCAGTTCATAAATCTGGAAGAGGTGACTGCTTCTTCTAATAAGTAGACACCTACCCCAGGCTACAAGGATCATGAAGAATCAGGAAGCATCACATCACCAAAGGAACAAAGTAAAAGTCCAGTAATGACTCCAGAGAAATGGAGATCCTTGAATTACCTGACAGAATTTAAAATAATTATTCTGAAGGTAGTCAGAGAACTATAAGAGAACATAGATAAATAATGTAATGAAATCAGGAAGATAATATAGGAACAAAACAAGAAGCTCAATAAAGAGATAGAAAAATGTATAAAAGAACCAAAGAGAAATTTTTGGAGCTGAGTATATGTCCAAAGGGAATGGAGACAGGCTCTTGAGGAGATATCTATCCTCCCTGTTTATTGCAGCATTATTCATAGCAGCCAATATATGGTATCAATCTAAGTGCCCATTAGCAGATAAATGGATAAATAAAATTATATATATGAATATATACATATATATACATGAATATATACACATGACATATATATGAATATATTAATATTATTCAGCCATGAGAAAAGAAACTCCTGACATTTCCAACAATATGGATGAGTTTTGAGGGCCTTATGCTAAGGGAAATAAGTCAGGAAGAGAAAGACAAATACTGTATGATATTACTTACCTGTGGAATCTAAAAAAGCCAAACTCATAGAAACAGAATAGAATGGTGGTTGCCAGGAACTGGGGGTAGGGTGGGGAAAATAAGGAGATATTGGTCAAAGGGTACAAACTTCTAGGTATAAGACAAATATAGTTCTGGAGATCTAATGTACAGCAGCATAGTGATAGTAATATTGTATTATATACTTGACAGTTCCTAAGAGAACAAATCTTAAATATTCTCACCAGAAAAAAAGATGGTAATTATGTGATGTGAGGGAGATGGTAGTTAATGCTATGGTAGTAATTGTTTTGCATTTTTCTTTCTTTTTGAATTAATTTTTTAAAAAATAATTTTATTTATTTATTTTGAGAGAGAGAGAAAGCATGAGTCGAGGAGGGGCAGAGAGAGAGAGAGAGAGAGAGAAAATCCCAAGCAGCCTCCACACCATCAGCATAGAGCCCAATGCAGGGCCTGAACTCAAGAACAGTGAGGTCATGACCTAAGCCAAAATCAAGAGTCAGACACTTATCTGAGTCCCCCAGGTGTCCCATGTTTTGCTATTTTGTAAGTATATCAAATTAGCACATTGGACCCCCTAAACTGACACAATATTAAATGTAAATTTTATCACAGTAAAGCTGCAAAGAATAGTTTTGGATGCATTAGTCACATGTATTTTAAAATTCATATCAGATAACGCTGATGTCTGGATCACCTGTAGGTTTGTTTCTATCATCTAATTTTTCCCTTGCTTCTCTTTTTGGTATGCTTGTTAATATTTGTTTGAATACCAGATATTGCAATCAAACAGGGTAGTGGCTTTAGATGATGTTATTTTCCTTCTGAAAGTATTCACTCTATCCCCCATTAGTGATATAGAATAAGAATAGTCTCTTTAATTTTGTCAGAGACTGCAATGCCTTGAGGCTTAGCTCCATACTTTGTAAGGATTGTTTTGCCTCTGGTGTACCCCTTCTTTTAGGCTGTTGCCTCTCCAACCAATACCCTGGAGTGTTTACCAAAACTTGTCTTCCTGTGTGGATCACCAACTCTACTTTTTATTTCCCTATCATGCAAATCTCTGATAAAATGCATTTCAGATCCTTTCTGCTTGATTTCTTTGTCTTTGGACCTATGAAAATTAGGAATAGGAATGCTTCAGGGGGATGGTGCATGCTTTTATTTGCCTTTTCTGTACCTTTGCACTTTCAGGGATCTAGATCATTCACGTTCTGTCTTGGCCAGGTAGAACTCCACGGTTTGTTTCTCTAGCCCATAATATTGCTGAAAGCTCTGTTGGCTTCTCCACACTTTGCAGGCATCTGTAGGCCAGCACCCCCCAAGCCCTTCAGCCTGCACCGCTGAAGCCTGCCAGTGTCAAGGGGAAGCTCATTGGAGGACACAGGGCTCACCACAGAGAGCTCTACTTCCTTCCAGGACCTTAGACACATAGGGACCTGGGTCCTTAAAGAAACTTTTTTGCTTTATTTTGTTCTTTTAATATATTTTGTATTTAGTTGCCCTCGGTGGGAGTGTTGGTGTCCTATAAACTGCTCTGTCATAGCTGGAAGCATAAAATCCTTGAGCCTATATTTTGCCCAAGATTTACCTGACTCAAAATTCCTTAATCTTCCTACTGTAGCAGAATATCTACTCAATATCTACTTTTCATGCAAATATGCCCTCAAATAATAAAAAAAAATCTGTTGATAAGACATGTGCACATACAAACACACACACTCATAAATTATACTCAGGATTTCACTGAATGCATCAGAAAACAGTTGCTCTGGATACTTTGAAGTGATGGTCTAAGTCCCAATTTAAATACAAATAGGAAAACAACATCACCACTATGAAAGCCTGGCTTTTCTTTTGTCCTAGATGGCAACCAGCTTTCACAGACACACAGAGAGAACCACAGTTTCCTGGAGGTCCATGACCACTGCCTGGGGGACTCTGCCTCAGTCATCCAGAGTGGTTACGAGGACATTGTCACCATATTGTTGTAGCTATGTCTTTGTGCTTTCTCCAAAACCCTTCCATCTATGGACCTTCCTCAGTTTTGTGAGGCAGGAAGGGTCTGTGGAGCTGGATGGAGGGAACACCTCAGCTTCAAGCATGTGGAGCCTCATCTGCCTGGGCATACCCATCCTATCCCTCTCTGGAGTCCTGTCTTCTCCCTGGGAAACCCTCCACTGCCTCCCTCAGCCCTCCCTGCCCACGTGCTTCAGCTCCCTTTGGGCCTAGGTGCCTCTGTGGGTCCCACCTCTTGCCACCTTCTTACCTGGGTCCTCCAGCCATATCACATTTCTTGGAGTTGCCTGAACCCAAGCCTCTCATATTTCCACTTCTTTGCAACACTGAACCTTCAATGAAAACACTCCTCCCTCACTTCCCAGCTTCTCTGGCCTCTCACAGTTGAAGATACTACCGTAAAGGGGCCTTCCTGGATCCCCCTGGCTGGGGGCTGGGGATGCCTACGGTTGCGGACCCACAGCTACCTTTGGCCGTTGTGCTCCCTGCCCTGGTTGCCTTTTATGGCATATATACATCTTGACTCAGTCTCTTGTAGTCCCTTCCACCCCTGCCAAAGGAGCAGCCCTTACAGTGGGGGTGGTGCTGATGAAGTCAGATCCCTTTTAGCCTGGCTGCTAGCTCTGGAAGTGGAGGACACCAGCAAGGCCTATAGAGACAAGAAGTCTTGTTTCAGGAGCTGGGATGTGGGTCCCCACAGTATTTCAATGGACTGAGGATGAGGGGAAAGGGTGAGGGTGTTACATTTTGATCCACAGCATGAGCACATGTAGGATGACAACAAATATGAATGCAGTGGGCTCCTGGGACAGGGCACACCAACCTGGCTGAAGCATGATACCTCTCTGCATGCTCAGATGGGGGAACAGTATCAGAGTCAGGGTTTGAGTCCAGGTTCTCTGCTACTTGCCCTTAGCTCTGGTCTCAGACCTGCTTCCGTTCAGCAATCAGGGGTTGACCTGATGACCAGGGCTCTGGACCTGTCAGTGGCTTCAAAGCTGCTGAATAAGTCGCATTGAGTCTCAGAGCAGAGCCTGAGTCAAGGACAAGGCTGGGAGCACCTGTGAGGAAGGGCTTGAAGTTGAAGGAGAATGGGCAGAACTGTGCTTGGAGGACTCAGCGGTTCCATTTAATCTGGTGGCCTTGGAGACAGACAAGGAAAATGACACGGGAACGGGGCAGGAGGAGGCAAAGCCCTCCCTACCCTCAAAAGGCAGAGCCGAAACATCTTTGCTAGTAGCACCAGATCCACTGGGGACCTGGATGTCCCCAGGGTGTACATCTTGGCTAGGATGCGGATGAGGTCTGTTGTCAATGTGATCTGGAATCTGTTTTCTAGAGCCTGTTCTTCTGCTAGTCCTTGGGCCATCAGCTGGCCTCTCACTGCCTTTGTTCAACATCTGACAGTGGCCCCTGAGGGATCCAGGCCACCTCTGCTTTCACCTCTGGTGCTGGAATTAGGTGAGGCTAGACTGAAACTGTGGAGCTACCACTGCTGGGGCCAGGACAGCAGGAGAAGGGCATTTCAGGAGGGGGGAGGGTGGTGGGCCAGCAGAGGGAGGGTGAGGAGAGGGAACAAGCCCTGTGAGGACTGCATGGGGAGGATCACAGTGCCAGCTTTGTCTGTTCAGGCCCCGCAAGAAGCAGATACTACAGTCCATCACTTCCAATAGTAGGAAAGTATTTTAATAAAAGGTGTTTATAAAGTATGTGCATAGGGAAGCCACAAGACAGAGGGTGGTCTCTTGGGTCACAGAGCTGCGACCACACCAGGTCTGAGCGGGTCAGGGAAGGGATGGTTACAGGAACCCAGTGATGAAAGGGCTTCCTGACAGCAACTGCACTATCTCTGCTCAGCTGTGGAAGACCAGTGGACTGCTGGGTTCCTGCTGAGAAAGAAAAACCCTGACCTGTCACATGCCCTTGCCTCTGTCCCTCTGAACTCCTGCTTGCTGAGGCCAGCTAGGAGCAGAGGGCAGGAGGGCCATGTTGATCATCTGTCCAGGTCGGGGAGCATGGTGGCCCAGGGTGGGGAGAAGGTCTGCAGAAGGACAAGGATAGCTATAGGCAGAGGACACTTTGTGGAGCTTTGTTGCCACTGTGTCCTGGGCCCCCGGCCCTGGGTGTGTGCTTACACTAAGGAGAGATGGGGTTTTCCAAGCCCCAGCCTTGGTCTTACTGTGCTCTGGAAGCCAGAGTTGGGGCCTCCAGCCTTGCTATCCCCAGCTTTACCCTCTTGGGACCCCTATATTCTGGCAGGGGTCTCCCTTTCCAGCACCTTTTCTATTTCCTTCTTCCTCTTCTCATGCCAGAAAATGTAGCATCTGGGCTAGGAAACAGGGTGGAGATAAGTCAGGGAAGAATAAGTCAGTGTGTCCTCCCTGGGGATGCTGGGGCTTGGAAAGTAACTCACCCACTTCCAGCTACAGATGCCAGGAACAGAATAATGCCAAGGCTCACAAACCATGCAAAGGTACTCCCAGTACTGGCTGAGGATATAAAAGAGGGAGCCAGGTGTTTGGGAATAGTGAGGAATCTGGGCCTCTTTTTTCCTCCTTTTATTTGCCCACTCAGCCTCTTCTTTCTTCCTTTTATTTGCCTACTCAGTCATTTGTTTGCATACACTTACTGAGCACCCACTGTGTGCCCTGCATATTTCTATAGAGGAGTGAGACACAGTCCCTGTGCTCTAGGAGGGAGACAGAGGAAGCAGAGCAGGACAGAACAGAGGAGAAGTAGCCACTAGGAGGGCTGATGAGCCTCAGGGGGTGGGAGCTGGTCAGGGAAACATTCTTAGGAAACAGGACTTTTAGTTGGACTTTGAAAGATAAGTTGGATTTCAGTTTCAGTCCCACAATTAAGGACTGAACTGTGTTCCAGGCAGAGGAAACAGACAGCTCAAGGGCAGAAGCACGAAGCTATCTGTATGTCCAGCATGTCAGCAGCTCAGTGTGACTGGGGAGTCAGTGCTGGTGGGAGATAAGCAGAGGCTGTTTGCACAGGACCCTCCAAGGAGATGGACTTTATCTGTGGGGCAATTGGGCTATAAACAAGGAGTGTCATAGGTAGATTTGCTCCTTGAGAAGGAGTTCTTTGGTTGTTAAGATGTGGCCAAGAGGGGCAGGGAGGCCAGTTGAGAGATGCTGACATAATCCAGGTGAGAAGTGAGGATGCCTGAAGAACCATGGTAGATATAGAAATGAGAATATGGCAACTCATTTAAGAATTATTTAGTAAGATTTGATGATTGCGTGTACCGAGTATGGGAGAGGGAGGTTCCCGATTTAGGAGGCTAAGGACTTAAATGGGGTCATTTGCTGAGAGGGGCCCTGAGAGAAGAGTAGATTTGGGCAGTGGGGATGAGTTTGAACAAATCTCCAGGCATGCTGGCTTTGAGGTCCTGAGGGGCCTCTGGGGGAGATGTCCTAGAAGCAGGTGGCTCTATGGCTCTGAAGCTGGACATATGACATCAAGAAATCCAAGCAGGTGCTATCATCTCTGGTGAGGATGGAGTGAAAGAAGAGCTCGGGGCTGGGCAGAGGAGGAAGACAATCCAGACAGAGACAACAACGATCTGGGATGGAGTGGGGGCAGGCTGGAGGCAGGATGGCCTGCTGCCACTGACCTGGGCAAAGAGTGGGGTCTTTGCAGGTGAGGAAGTGTGTCTTGCAGTTGGCACAGTTCATGACCTCCAGTGTGGAGCGTAGGTCTGTGAGAGGAGATGGGCAGGAGCCTTAGCCAGAGCCATGTGCCCCTCATCCCTCATCCCCCCACCTAGGTCCCCACACATGCTCACCACAGGACTTGCTGCAGGCTGCCCAGGAGGGTGAGATGGTAGAGAAACTGAGGTGCTGGGGAGGCAGACAGAGCCAGGAAGGGTTGGGGTGTGAGCAGGAAAGGGAGCTGGGAGGAAGTGTGGATAGGCACCCAGTATGTGGGCAGGGGAGGGGGCTCCTGGGGAGGCATGCAGGAGGGGCTGCAGATTGGGCTCTGCTCTTCTCAGTCTTGGGGAGGTGACTGGGCTCTGCTCTCCACAGTCCTGGAGAGGTGAAGGACTGGGTGGTGGGTGGGGGCCAGCTCCACCTCTCACCCTTCTCCTTCAGCTCCTCAGATATCTCATCCAGCTTCTCAGTAAACACCTTCTGCTGGATATGAATCTCTTCCAAAAGTGATGGTTTATCTGGGACGAAGAGGAGGAGATGGTGCTTTCATCACCCACATTTTATAGTTGGAATCAATTGCATAACTCTTTCAAGGTTGGGAATTCAAGTCATTTTTTCAAACAAAAACTGCACAGAGCACACAGATGCTGTGTCTGTCACCACTCTTCCCCACATATCCCCACCCCAGGCCTGTGGGCCTTCTGGGAGTGCCTTGGGGGACTGGGTTTTGTCAACCCAAGCTTGGGGCTTCCTCACTATCTCGGAACTTCTTGATGGCTTCATCTATGTGATTGAATAATTTGGCTGCTGCTTCTTCCATACGGTTCTGATCTGAGAACAGGACATGGGATGAAGGGCAGTTGGGGATATAAGAGCCCAGGCCAGGTAAAGGGATCCCTGGTCTTTAGGCTGTGCCTCACCAAGATACCAGGGTTCGATGAAGACATGATCCTTCAGGAATAAGGTGTGGAGGCTTTGGGAGAGCTCTGTGGGTGGCCCTGGGGTGCCCCAAAGAATCTGCAGATCATAGTCTAACAATGCAGGCAGTCCTGGCCAGCAGAGGAGACAGCTCTTCCCATTGGCAGCAGGTAGGAGACAGCCGAGCAGGAGAAGCAGCATCTTCTGGGGGTCTCTCCTCTGTCCCCTTACCACCCTTCCTGGAAGTTCCATATGGAATGATGATACCCCCTTCTCCCTAGAAACCACATTCTCTTTGCAGAACAAAAGTAAATTCCGTAGGGTAAGGTGAGGGTCAGCTATGGTCCAAACCTGAGCTTTGGTGTCAGACTCAAATCATCACCTCAATATCTTCCTCTGAAGATGGAGTCACTGATGCTCTTGGGGAGGATTCTTGTGAGGACCAAGAAATGGCTATGCAGTCTTATGGCTGATGGTCAGCTCTCCTAATGGCATTTACCACATATGAAATAGTTCAACAGGCTGAAATTTGAGAGGTCAGGAGGGAGCGTCATAAAGAGATTAGTTGTGTAAAGAACCTGAATCACTTTTGCACATAGAGGTGGTCACTCACAGGGAAGCTTATGCAATATATAAACTAGTAGTTGTCGTGTGCCTGGCCAAGCCAGAGTGACTTAGACAGTTATTCCCATCATAGTATAGACAGATCATAGACAGAGTTACAGCCTATTCTTGGATGTACAGACAGAGAATTCCTCTTTGGGCCAGCAGTTCTTATGTGTAATGTGTTGAAGAAAAGCAAAGCACCTTACTCTTCAGTAAAGAAAAAGCCATTTGGATATTTGTCACTGCTCAGCTGGTAAGTTTTGCCTTTCCATGCCATGCTTCCAATCAGCTTCTGAGTGCCTCAGGCTGGATTATGAGCGGCTGAAAGCCATTAGGCATTTGAAGAATGTTTCTTACAGGAACAAGAGACAAAAACAATGGCAAGAACTCAAAACAAAAGCAAACAAAAACCACAGGATAAAGAAAGGGCACAAAGATATGGTGAGAAGCACAAGAAAACTTAGAAACCCACTATTTAAATTAAAATATTGTTTTCTCCAGACAGGAAGAGGCTGCCATGTAAAGGAAAAATAGAATAAGAAAGAGTTATTGAAGATTAAAAATATGATAGCAGGAATTTAAAAAATTCCATAGAAGTGTTAGGATATAAAGTTTCAGAAATCTCCCAGGCAGAAGTACAGAAAGACAGAGATAAGAAATAGGGAAGAATAAATAATGTTAAATAATCAATCCATGAAGTCCCAACATCCAGCTAATACAAGTTTCAGAAAGAAAGAACAGAGAAAATGGAGGGAAAAATTATTTATGATGGAAATGGGGTAGAAAGTATATATGAAGATGAATTTTATCTAATAGGGAGAGGGATTTGGAGGACAGGCATCCAGATTTGCCAGAAGAAATAGCAGCTGAATTGGTAAATTCTGTCAGATGGGCTCTGAGATGAGACAAAGGTTGTGAATCCTGCAGAGCTGTTGCTCTCCCAATGGCCTTGGACAGTTTTGGGGTGAAGGAATTAGTCTACTTTTTTTCTACTCAGGCAATGCTCTGGAATGGAAGGTGGGAAAAGCAATGCTCCCTCCCCTGATGCCCTAGTTAGCATTCAGAACGATGCAATTATGCAGACCCGTAGCTTATAATGTTTGCCATCACTCGTGAGGGGGCTCTCCCCAGCCTGTGTGAGAACAGAGTATTGACAAAAATGATATAAGGAAGAAATTTTAGAAAGACATGAATTTCCATATTGCAGGGGCCCACTGAAAAGGTATCCAGGGCTAGGAATAAGAAAAACCACACCAAAGCACAGAGAAAAAAACAGACCATGTACAATAATCAGAATGACTTCAGGTTTCTCAGGAGCAGTATGGGAAAGTAGTAGACAATGGGGCAATCCTTCCATATTCTGAGAAAAATATATCCATTTTAGAATTTCTAAATTTGGAATTTAGACTGAGGAAAACATCAGCAAAGGAGGAAGAAAGACTAATGCTATTTCAGCTAGACAAGGTTTAAAATTAGCCTCTATTACCTTTTCTCAGAAAGCTATTGGAGGATGTGCTCCAAGTAAATGAACAAAGCAGGCAAGCAATATGATGAAGTGAAGTGGAAGTCAGGAAATGGAGAATCTAACATTGCAGAGAGGACAGGAGAATTTCTATAGGGACCATCAAGGACTGAATGACAAGCAGTCCCAACGGTTTGGTTTTCCTTGGGTGAAAAAAGGCTTGGAGTGGGTAGCCCAGATCAGCCTTCTCTGGGTACTGGGTTCTTTTCCTGACTTTCTTAGGTCTCATTTGCTCTCTTCTGTTTTTCCCTGGAAGAAATAATCTTTTCTCAAATTAGAGGTTGTGACGCTCAACACAGGCTTTTGTTTTAGGGGTGAAATAATCAGAATAGATCTTCAGAGTGCTTTGGCATCAGGCTATTGGGAAACTCCTGCTTAAGAAAAGGGAATATTCTAATAGATGCAGTCATACTTCATAGAATTTTACCCTGAGATTTGAGGCTAAAGCCTTAGAGTGTGCTACATCTTCCTTTCCCTTAGTTTATGCTTATCCTCTTGGAAACTTGTGAGGGCAGGATTCAGGAGTTGCTTTGTCCTTGGCATGATGCCATGTCAGTTCACCCTCACATCTGGGAAGGGCAGAGAGAGAGAAGGAGAGAGAGAATCCCAAGCAGGCTTCGTGCTGTCAGCATAGAGCCCAATGCAGGGCTTGATCTCAAAACCATAAGGTCATGACCTGAACCAAAATCAAGAGTTGGGTGCTTAACTGACTGAGTCACCTAGGCTCCCCGTCCTCTTGTTTTTAACGTAATTCAATAGTATGTTTTGTACTTGGAATGAGTTAGGAATCTGGACTGAATTAGAAGTGTAGATAATAAAGGTAGCCCTTTCCATCGCTAGGAATCTTGGGGTATTAAAGCCTCCTTTGGTATGTTGAGATTACATCCATCTTGTGCTTCCCGCAATTTGGGCACGTCTAATAACTCTGACACAGGACAGCCCATCAAGTCTTTGAAGACACAAATCAAGCTTCCTCTTTTGAGGCCAAACATCGTCTCTCTGGCCCAAGAGATTTTTTAGGTTCCCATCTTAGAATATGGTTTCATGTCTCCTCCACATTCTGATTTCTCTCCTTTCAAATCATCTCTCTCTGCCATTGGCAGGACAGAATTTGCAACTGGATCATCTTTGAAATTGGCATAGTTTGTTTGATACCCTCCTATCTCCATCACCAATATGGATTTCCCCACATATTGTTTCATAACGAATTTCCACAAACTTAGTGGCCTAAAACAATGCCCATTAATCATCTTATGCTGTATTATAGGTCATTAAGTTTGTGCACGGCTGACCTGGGTTCTCTATTCAGGGTCTCACAAGGTTGAAATTGTGATGTTATAAAGTTGACCTTGAAAAACGTGGGTTTGAACTGTTTGGGTTCATTTATAAGCACAATCTTTTTTTTCAGTACATACAGTAGAGTACTATAAGTGCATTTTCTCTTCCTTATGACTTTCTTAACATTTTCTTTTCTCTAGCTTATTGTAAGAAAAAAAGTATATAACCTACAAAATATGGATTAATCAACTATTTATGTTATTGGTAAGGTTTCAGGTCAACAGTAGGCTATTAGGGAGTGTCTGGGTGGCTCAGTACATTAAGCGTCTGACTTTGGCTCAGGTCATGATCTCATGGCTCCTGGGTTCAAGTCTTGCATCGGGTTCTGTGCTGACAGCTTGGAGCTTGGAGCCTGCTTCCATTTCTGTGTCTCCCTCTCTCTCTGCTCCTCCCCTGCTCGCACTCTGTCTCTGTCTCTCTCCCTCAAAAATAAATAAACATCATATGGAACAAAACAAAACAAAAACCAGTAGTCTATTAGTAGTTAAGTTTTTGGGGCATCAAAAGTTATGTGTGGATTTTCCATTGTGTCAAGGGGTTGGTGCTCCTAACCCCTACATTGTTCAAGGATCAACTGCATATCATAGTCTAATCACAGGACTGAAATCCTTTATATTGACAGGCCAGAGGACTGTATGTTCAAGGCCAGAGGATTATACTGGGTGTGGACACCAGGGAATGAGAATATTGGGGATCATCATGGAATGCCGCCCAGGCCCAAGCTTTTGATTCACAGATGCTGAGTTGTGGGGATGTTAGGGTAGTATCAGTGAGAGATCCAGGGACAAGTGGAACATTACACAGGCATCTATTTTTATGAAGCGCAAAACCAGATTAGCTCAGTTGGTTGGCAAAACTATTTTAGAGGTTATTGGCTTGTAAATCCAGTGCAGTTGTTATAAGGAAGCTTGGTTGAGATGGTGTTTGATAAATCCATGAGGTTGGTATCTGCTTGGTCAATGCCTTTACAAGAGGTTGGATTTAGTTGTTTGATTTTTTAATGAAAAAATTAGAAAAAATTCCTTACCAGATGACCCATCATAAATGAAATATTCATTTCATTTTCTTTCTGGTTAAAACTCATGTCTTGAAATGCTTTGTTGTATCTACTTAGAATGATCAATGGGTGTGCCTGGGGGGATTTCTCCTGCAGAACTTGTTGGTAGAGAACATTAAAATTGCATGAAGCCATTCATGTAATTTTAATGAACATCAAAAGAATTTTGACTAGAATTGGGAGGAATTTAAAGTGAGATGCTTCTTCTGGGAAAGGCTGAGGCCATAGTCCTTTGGTTTCAAGGAGGCAAGGTCAAGCATCTATAGGACATTTCCCTATCCACCCCTACTTCTGGTCAGAGATGTTCTCTCCACAATCAAGGGTCAAGGAAAGAGGGTCTGCAAGACAAGGAGATCCTGGCCATCTTCTTGCTGCTCCTAGAGAATCATTCAGGGCTTGAGATGGGCATGGCCTTAAGGGGACTTGGTGACCTATGTGTTCCTCCCAGGAGGAGAGAGCTGAGGCTCAGGATGGGAACCGATAAAGGTTTAAGTTCAACCTTGTGCCTTCCAGACCAATGCTTACCACCCTACACTCACACCATCTATTGCTCAAGTTTTCCATTTTATTCTCACTGAACAGTGGCATTCATAAAGCCTACTAAGCTTTCTCCATCTCACAGTGATTTCCATATCTTCTGATCCCTCTGATTGCCATGTCTAAGTTTTTCATTAGGCAATTAGCTGTGTGCTGATTTGGGACACATTTTTTGCCACTGATTTAAAATGTAATTAAGATCCAGTGTAAGCCATGCTTCCCCCAGACCTTTACCAGCCTGCTTTTAAAGTATAGGGTCACAGGGCACCTACGTGGCTCAGTTGGTTGAGCATATGACTCCTGGTTTCAGCTCAGGTCATGATCTCATGGTTTGTGGGATCGAGCCACATGTTGGGCTCCCCACTGAGCATGGAGCCTTCTTGGGGTCTCTCTCTCTCTCCCCCTCCCTTAACCTGTACTCCACTCATTCTCTCTCTCTCTCCCAAAAGTATTATATAGGGTCACAATCACAATAACATTTCTCCAGGTCATATTTTTTTCTCTACATTTATTTATTATTGAGAGACAGAGCATGAACAGGGGAAGGGCAGAGACAGGGGGAGACACAGAATCGGAAGCAGGCTCCAGGCTCTGAGCTGTCAGCACAGAGCCCAATGCGGGGCTCAAACTCACAAACTGCAAAATCATGACCTGAGCCGAAGTCGGATGCTCAACTGATTGAGCCACCCAGGCGCCCCTCTCCAGGTCATCTTTTTGCAAGGTCTCAGCTCTTATGGCTCTCCTGCTGTCAGTAGTTTGGGCAGTCCTCAGGGCATGTCCCCTCATGGCTATGAGCACAGTTCATGCAGCTGGCCTGAAGTATCTGCTCCTGTCTCTGGAGGTGAGCTCCCCATTGTCACTCTCCACATACTATATTCTCAGCCTCTTCTTCCCTAATTTGGATGCGGCGTGTTCTGGCTCCTTGCCGAGTGCCTAGGACTCTCCTGATTTACCCTGGACCTCCTCTACTGCCCAAGAGAAGAAGGGGCAAATGGCTCCTCCTATATATACGTAAGTCTAAAGCAGAATGTCTGTGTTCTAAGGCTCTGGGGGTAATTCTGATATTACTTGCTTTCTTCCAATGGTGATATGCAGTAGCCCTTGATGCAAGCTTGCTTATGTCTCTTTGTTCCTTACAGTAAGTTCTTTCTCATAAGGCTCCTTGAAAAAAAGGATGGAGCCTTTCCAGAAGTCTTGAAGACAAGTCTGAATTCTAAAGTAAACGTGTCACATAGAGACAATGGCTAAATTTATACTGGTCAGAAGTGGTCTTGAGGGGACAAGTCTCCAGTTACCAAATGAGCTATTTGTTTTCCCTGGAGAAGCAGGAGAAGAAGAAGATCCTCAGGTATGGGATGACTCCACCCTCCATACTCCTTGGTTGTTGGTACTTGTGTAGAGCAGAACAGGGCCTTTGGAAGTTAGAAGGCCATGGCTATACTGGGGACTAGGACACCTTTTCTCTGATGAGCTAGCCATAAAAGCTGTTATGGTGTATACCAGTAGTCAGGAACATGTGCCACTGCCAAGAACATTGGACATCTTTGAAGGACATAGGGGACTCCCTGTCCTTTTATGCAACAAGAGATACTGGGAACACACATCTGTGCAAAGAGCATTAAGCACAGACTTTTTCATCAGTAGGGGAAGGACACAGCCTTAAGGCCAATGATGGGTGCACATAGCTAAGGGATCTGCAAGGAGGAATTAGGGGGCTCATTCAGAGGAGGAAGCCAAAGTCGTAGTGACCTGCTCCTGCTTGAAGGCCCTCAGTCCTAGGGACTTGAACACAGAGAAGTTTTGTGTCTCCGTGGACTCCAATTACATAAACCTTGTCAGCCACACTGAGGGTCAGAGTCTTAGGCCCCAGGTGAATGGAATCCATGGCCACTGCCATCCACCACCACCAACCAAGAAGCAGTGGAGATGCGGTGAAGGGGTAGACTGGACTCACTGTGGTATTTCCTCCTTGTGGAAATGAGGAAATGGGGGAAATAGATGTTCACGCAGTCTTCCCTGAGCTGGAACTGGGTTTGAAATCTCGCTCTGATATTTCCCTGTTGTATGATTTTGGACCAGTTTCTTCATGTCCCAAAGCCTCAGTATCCTCATCTTCAAAATGGGGATAATTAAAGCACCATCTCCTGGGGGGTTTTGTGAATATGTGTGTCAAGTACTTCACATAATGCAGTGCTCAATTTCTCTTAGGTCCTTACCCTTCCCCTTGGATGGACCTGAATGCAAATGGACTCTGTTGCCAAATAACAATAAGAATTGTGAAGTGTGTACTGTGAAGGCATGGTGGTCAACCACAACAGATACCTTTAGACATGCACAATCAATGGGTGTCCTCCTGCTAGAGACCAGCGTGATCGGGTACCAGGCAGTGGGCTTTGTGCTGTTGGGAGCTGCATAGCCATGTGGCTGGCAGCCCAGATACATGTGCAGGGGCGCGTGTGCATGTGCGCATGCGTGCGCGTGCGCGCGCGTGTGCGCGCGCGCACACACACACACACAAACCCACAAGCATGTGTACATGCTAAGGTAAGCTTCTTACCCAAGGGCTAGCCAGTACAGATCAATAGCTGACTGCTGTTGACATTTGCATCTGGGACATAGTCATTTAAGCACTTATGCCTGTAGGATGCTGGAAATCGATTCCTTTGGGGCCAGAGCAAATGGGATGGGGACCTAGTCAGCACTGAAGACTGTGAGTGGTGAGGCCACTGTGGGTGGGAGCTGAACAAGACTTCTCTGGTGGCCAGGGAGAGACTTGCAACAGAGAAGCCAAAGCTCCTGGCTGCTGGGTGAGCTTTCCCAGTCTCCTCCTGTGTCAGGTGCTGTGGGCCTTTCCCACACATCTAGGAAACATCATTTACTGTGCCTGCAGCTTTCTGAGGGCTGTGCTAGTGGCTCCAGAGAGATGAAGGAATGAACAGCCTTCCACCATGCCTGGGAGGAGGCGGGTGATTGCTCCCTCTGGGCTATTTACATTGCTGGGATGCTAAAGGGTGGGTGGTAGTGGCTGTGGACTATGGGGCACTGCGTCCAGCCTGGAGTGGATGCTCGGTAGGGCTGGTTGTTGGGGTGCAGGTCTGGACCTGGCTCAGCAGCCAGCTGGAGGGCATAGGAGAGGCCTGGAGGGGTCTGCCTTCCCTTGCTGGGAGCTTGGCTGTGCTGTGGGAGGCCTGCCAGGTCCTGCTCTGTGCTCCCATGCTTCCAGTAAGCTCCTCCTCTCATTCATCATCCTTTCCAGCCACAGCATAGCCAAGGATTCCCCAGAGCCTTGGGATTTGTCTTCTGATGGTAAGGGTCCACAGGGCCGTGGACCAGATGACTCTGCTCTGGGTGTCTCCATGGAGGGGGTGGGGATGTGTGTGCAGCTTGCTCCTTCCTACCCCTTTCCTGGCTTCTACACCTGGAGCCTGCATGTTCTCACTGCCTTCCTAGCCACAGCTGCGTTTTGGGAAAAACAATCTGCTCCCCCTCACTTACGTTTCAGTATGTACCAGGGTGTCCTTTCTGTTGGGGGAATTTGACTTCCTTGCTGTGGAAGGAGGGGCTTTGTCCTCTGTATTTTAAGCTTCAGGGGGACACAGCTATCGTTTCAGAACCTGCTGTGAGCCAAGTGCTTTATCCACATAATCACATTTAATCTTTACAATAACTATATCAGTCCAGGTAGGCAAGGTCGGGCTCTAATCACATACCCTCACCTTTCAGTGGGCTAAAAAACAAACAAACAAAAACAAAGACTTATTTGTTCTTTATGGTACTTATCCATATGGGTTGACTGGGGCTCTGCTCATCAGAGCCACTCAGAGATCGGACAGATAAAGCAGCCCCTCTTTTGGACCTTGTGGGGCACCATACCACACAAGAAGAGAAAGAGCATGGGAGGTCGTATGTAGGCACTTAAAGGCTCTAGTATGCAAGCAGTAGAGGTTGCTTCCATTCATGAGTCATAGGGTAGATCTAGTCAAATGGCCTTTTCCAACCTCAGTGATGTGGTCACTTACAAAGTTATGGTCAGCTTACAGACGTGCCATTTTACAAAGAGGCTAGAGAGAGCCTTTTTGCCAAAACCTCCTCCTTCTCCTGCCCGCTGCCCAGAGGAGAAGGGGCAATGCTTGGTGGCCAGCAAGGATGATTGCCACACCAGCCCATGGGGCAAAAGTGAGCATTCTCATGGGATACGCACCTGCTGTGAGGTGCACCTGTGATAAAACAGCAAATAAAAATCGAGATCTCTCTGACTCGACGATCCATGCCCTATGTGAACAGTTTTACTTTTCCAGCTTGTTAATATTTATTATCAGGAGTCATTTACAGAATGCTCATGCAGAGCTCCAGCCTAGGAAATTGTCACATGCAAAAGAATGAATTGGGGCCACTATCTGACACCATACACAAAAATCAATTCAGAATTAAATAAAGACTTTACGGTTTCAATAAAACTCTTAGAAGAACACATTGTCAGTAAGCTATTTGACACTGGTCTTAGAGATTTTTGGGGGGCATCTGTCTTCTCAAGCGAGGGTGACAAAAGCAAAAATAAACAAATGGAACTACATCACCATAAACGGCTTTTGCACAATGAAAGAAACAAAACGAAAAGGCAACCTAATGAATGGGAGAAGATATTTGCAAATGATATATCTGGTAAGGGATTAATATGCAAAATATATAAGGAATTCAAACAGCTCAGTCTTTAAAAAATATAGTTTAAAACTAGGCAGAGGAACCGAATAGATATTTTTTCAAAGAAGACATCCAGCTGGCCAACAGACACATGGAAAGATGCTTATTATCACTTACCATCCAGCCAATACAAATCAAAACCACACTGAGATATTATCTCCCACCTGTCAGAATGGCTAGTTTCAAAAAGACAAGAAATGGCTAGTTTCAAAAGGACAAGAGGTTGTGGAGAAAAGGGAACCGTCATTCACTGCTCACTGCTAGTGAGAATGCAAATTGGTGCAGGGGTGCCATTTTCCAGTTATAAAATAAATAAGTCACGGCGATGTAATGTACAGTATGGGGAATACAGTCCACAATATTGCAACAACTTTGTATGGTGACAGATGGTACCTAGACTTATTGTGGTGACCGTTCTATAATCTATGTAAATATTGAATCACTATGTTGTGCACTTGGAACTAACAGAATATTGTATGTCAACTCAATTGTTCTTCAGATAAAAAGCAAATTGTTGATGGGTTTTAAGGGGGACCCTTGTTGGGATGAACACTGAGTGTTATATGTAAGAGATGAATCACTAAGTTCTACTCTTGAAACTGTTATTACACTGTATGTTAACTAACTTGGATTTAAATAAAATTAAAAAAAAAACCCCAAACGAAAAAACAAACAAGAAAATGATGAAGTCCTTAGGAAACCCAAAGAGGAAGTGTTTGGGGACAGTCAATGATATTGACTGTTCCTGCTATTTCTCCAGTGGGGCTCTGTAGCTCAATCAGAAGGCACTGAGGCGGGAAAAGAAAGAGTGTCTGAGTGTGTGCTCTGTAAATGGAGCTTCATTGCACCAGTGAATTCCTGCAAAGAGGTGTGGCTATCCTGATTTTACACATGCTGAAAGCAGGGCTCAGAGAGGGTAAGGGGCGTGCTGGTGCCACACAGCAAGAAACTGCAAGGTGAGGCCATTTGAACCCTGTCCTGAACCCTCTGAGCACAGCCACACACAGCCCCTTATGACACTCCACTTGCCCCAGGAGTGTTAGGTTGAGTCAGTGATCCTGGCTGGGGACATCTGAAGATATTTAAGGCCATAGGAGGCACTAGGTGCCAGTGAGGACTGCTGGCTGTGTCTGGCAGTTTCTGGTCCAAGAGCTGTGGGGCTGGGTGTCTCCCTGGGGCCAGGGGAGGCAGAAGCCAGGACAAAGAGGAAGACTGTAGGTTCCACAAGCACTGTGGGCCACGGCCCAGGGTCAAGGTGCAGGATATTGTGGGAGCCTGGCCCCTCCATGTCCCTCTCTGTGGGCTGTGTGGCTCTCGGGAGCTGGAGGCTGGAACCCCCAGGCCCACTCAGGGTTGGGGCAGCCATCCTGGAAGGCCACTCCCCCATCCCCCAGCAGCAAGGGAGCCACATCTATCAGCCAGCCTCCAAGGAAACAAGCATCTGCAGCTGAACTTTTCCTTCCTCCATTTTCCCTCTTCCCTGGCATTTCATCTGGAGGAGAGATTGGCACTGGACACTGATCAAGCTTTGCAGACAACCTGGCCCTCAGTCCTCCCTGTATGGTAGGCACTTCTATGTCCATTTTAAGGATGGAGGGACCAAGGCTTAGGAGATGGCTCCTCTGAGACTGTCTGGTTAGTGATGGGCAGAGCAAGGCATTGACCCAGGCCTCTGAGCATGACACGGTGCCTGCACACCCACCACTGAGAGGAGAGGGCTAAGAGGTGTGGGGGCTGCATGGGGTACAGGCCATCTGCCCAGATCCTGGATGACCCTCTTGCTGGTGCAGCTGTGGGGACAGTGAAGCCCAGTGAGGAACCAAGGCCTTTACAAGTAGAGGTGGGAGGTCTGAAAGCCTGCCTTTGGGAGGGGCGGTGGGGATGTAGGGCTAGGCTCTGGGAGGGGCTGGGAGGTCCCCAAAGTGGAAAGCATGAGCAGAGACATGGCAGGGGAGGAGAAGGGTTCCCCTAGGTCTGAGGGAACACTCTGATAGGTAGATTTTGTAGCACTCATATCTTTATAAGGAATAACTTTCTGACATGGGCAATCCCCTGCTCTGTTAGGGCTCCAGGGTCAGAGAGCTTCCTGCAGAATCTGAGCACAGTCCCGAAACCAGCCACATATCGGGCAAGTCATTTACCCCCTAGGGGTGAAAATAATGATGCCTATTTCATAAAGTTGTCACGGGAATTATTTAAAATCATTAAAGAGCCCAGCACATAGTAAGTACTGTAAATAATAATGATGGTAATAATAAGAATAATCACGATGCCAGCTGCTAGCATGGTTAATATTATTGCACGAAGCGATGCTTTGTGAGTTCCTGGCACCACCACTTGCCAAACCATGACCCGGTGGGAGTTGGGCTGGCTGCTACAGAGGAGATCTCTGTGGTGGAGGGAGACGGAACCTGCCACGTGTAGGTCCCTCCACCTGAGTTTGATTCTGGCTTTGATGAGTTGAGTGATCTTGGACAGGGTACACGCCCTCACGGGACCTCAGTTGGTTCTTTCATAGGCTCTTCTCTCCTATCTGAGTGGTGGGAGAACATTTCAACCCAACACAGGCTTCTGTGGGTGATGAAGCACTGCGTCTGAGTGTGACAATGAGACATGGCTCCGTCTGCAGAGCTAAGGGCTAAGGATGGCTTTCCCAGGGCTCGGTGCTTCCGCACGGTTGCTCTGGGGCTTTGGGCTAAAACCCCTCTGCAGGCTCCCACCCAGGGCAGTTGGCTTGAAAGCCCTGGGTTCCACGCATTCCTTTAATGGGCCCTGGTGCTCACTGAAGCAAAGTGCACAAAAACTCCTTGTAAATGCCTGGTAATGTGGCTCAGAACCAGGCCCTGCAGGATTATTAGAGCCATCCATATTAATTACACTGAAAATCACTTATACGCTTTACATAATACAGCTGCATGTACCATTTCCCAGCTCTGAGCCAAGCCTGGCAGGGCTCTCCATCTCTGGGGTGGGGGACACCTTCTTCAGGCCACATTTCCTTGTTTCCCCTCCCTGGGTGTTTCTTTACTGCCCCTTGTCTTGGCGGGCCATGGGCTCAGGGCTGGGTTCTCGGGCCGACTGAGCCCTCCTGGTGCGGGTGCCACCCAGATTCTTCACACCCAGCATCTTACTGAACCCTTAGCGTGACCCAGTGAGGCCTGTATGCTATCGTCATTTTACAGATGAGAAAACAGGCTCAGAGAGGCTAAGTAACTTGCTTAAAGCACACAGTTAAGAAATGGTGGCTGCAAGAAGGAAAGCTCCTCTTCTGCCTTCCACTGGGCGATGCCTCCCTCTGCCCTTCAACCTCACCTGCCCAGTGCAGCTTCTGCGGTTTCAGGAGGCAGTGATGAGAGGAAATTGTGTCCTCGTCTAAGGCACCATCCCTTTCCCCCTCCCCCACATAGCCCCAGAAAGCATGCACACACACACATCACCACACACCACCCCCCACTGCACATACACAAACCACACACCACCAGTACCACCACACACACTGAGCACACACACACATCCCCACTGCACACACACCCCCCCCC